>NC_142118.1:887500-1172500 GCF_056152115.1 Neolamprologus brichardi | reverse complement strand
TGCCTTTTCCTGTGAGCTCCACACGTATTCACAGCACGACCGTGAGTTTAATGCTTCTATTCAAACTATAGAAAACAGGACACTTTCAAACACTTTAACAAGTCAGATCCATTTCTCTTTTTCTTTTTCTGCTCATAAAATTGCTGTTAAATGTGTAAATAAAAGCTATTCCGGGCCAAACGAGCTTTTTCTGTTAAAAAAATTATATTCTTTCAGATTGTTGCTGCCAAAACCTTTGGCCATGACTTCAGCGGAGAGGAGGCTCTTTGTCTGGTGCAGAGAAGCTTCTGTGTGGTGAAAATTTAATGTTAAATATTATTTTCTAAACCTTACCAAGTAGCTTTGGTGCCTAAAACAAATCAAGATTTAAAAAACAAACTAAACAGTTTTTTGTTTGTTTTTTACTTTGTATGATAACAACAACTACAGCTGTCCTATAAAATGACAAACACAGCCCACCTAACAATGACAGTTACTCAGAGCAAGTATTGCAACCAGTGTTTGGGTGTACTGCTGCATGTGTGCTGCATGTGTGCTGCATGTGTGCTGCATGTGTGCTGCATGTGTGCTGCATGTGTGCTGTCGGGAGGCTGCAAAAGTTTATTTGTTTGTTGGTTCGTTGATTTTTAGAGACTTGCTTCCTTCTCACCGTCTTGATGCATTCTCAATCATCCAGGAAAATAAATCTCCAAAAGTTGATTCTGTTCATCTGGACATTCTTCTGTTCATCGAAGAAGTCACTTGGATGAGTGACGAAACGTTTTTCCTTCTCACCGTGCACTTTCACAAATTTCATCTTTAAGAGCTCCGAGAATCGTTTTAGCTGATATCCTAACACGCTGTTTGACTGGTTGGGCCACCAGCATTAAACAAACTTGAACTAAATTTAAAACAGTGCTAAAAGAAGCAAACACACTAATAAACCAGTGAAAACCACTATAATATTTTATAATAGTGGGGTAACAAAGTGGAAACAGCAAACTCTTAACTCAATCCCAGTCCACGAGGGCCGGTGTCCTGCAGGTTTTAGATCTCACCCTGGGTCAGCACACCTGGATCACATGATTAGTTCATTACCAGGCCTCTGGAGAACTTCAAGACGGTTATTTATCCATTTAAATCAGCTGTGTTGGATCAAGGACACATCTAAAACCTGCAGGGCACCGGTGGACTGGGATTGGGGAACCCTGTCTTAACTCTTAATTAGCAAAGTAACATCAAACAAAACTATTAGTAATAATGTAACAACATGACAAACAGTAAAACGGTGATATCTGTGATTCACATTTGTATATACTGACTCATGACAGTAGGCTCATGATAATTAGGTGTTACTGGCAGAATCTCTGAGATATTATTAATATTATAATACTGAAATTATTCCTACTTTATGCTTCTTTGCCTGGATATAACAATGTATAAGTTTAGTGTTGCGGTTTATCACCTGAAAACGCGCCTTCGTTTATGTGTAATAACCAGGAATCAACAAGTAGCTCCAACAATGACTTAAAGCAGTAAATATTATGAATATGACTCCTTTAAGCATGTGAATTCAGAGCCAACAAAATACAAGTTTTACGTGCTGCCTCGTTGTTCCTCGAAACATTGATCAGGTATTTGGTGACCGTCATTATCAAAGTGAGCTGAAACACAGTTGAACACTGTTGCGTCTCAGCTGTTGCATTTGCTTATGTAACTCGTTATGTGCAGTTATCTAATCAAACACAGCCTGCGTCTCTTTCTGTCACGTCCTCGTCTGCTGGAAAACGGAGGCAGAATAATCAGCCGCTCGCTCAAAGCTCCTCTGTAAAATAAGCGAGCGACATAAAACCAAATCTGTGCGTCTGAAATGACATTTGAGTTTGACAGCTGAAAAAGAATGAATCATTTTATTCTGCTCACATTTATATTTCAGTGTTTCAGCAAAGTTAATAAAATTAAACTCCAATTTGGAAACATTAAAGGCTCCCTAAAACCCATCAGGTACCTACAGTTTGTGCAGTTTCACAACCAAACGCAGAAACGATGTCTGACCAAGTCTTTTATTTTAATTATCCTCGTTTTGCTGAGTCGTAGCAGTCTGTTAAAAACCTGCGAATGTTATCTGAGGAAAACACGCTCAGAGTGTCAGAGGACTGACTTTGCCACCTGGTCCTTAGATATTTCAAATATATTCTTTTTCCCTACAATCGTAGATGTTTCGAGGGACGGAGCACGTGTGGGCGCCTTTAATGAAAGATGAGGAGGAAGAAAAGAGGAGGAGGGCCACAGAGAAGAAAGAGAAAGGAGCCGCTGTCAAACTCGTAACTTTGCCTTTACACAGAGGGAGTTAATTAAGTAGCGTAGCTGTAGCACATGGCTTTGAATTAATCTGTCCTCATTACTGTGGAAAAGCTTGTCAGTTTATTCCCATCTTTTCTCTTTCAATCCGTTTCACTTCATTTTTTCCCATCAGCGTGTAACTCACTCACTCACCATTTTTGTTATTTTTCCCACTCTGTCCGTGGAATCGTTGCTCATCCGACCAATTTAAACGGATTCCTCTCCCATCATCTTGTCACCTCCAGTTTTAGCTGATAGCTTTTTGCAAGTTAGCCTATGAGTTGGTGTCACAGTAGATTTACTGTAAGTTATAGTTTCCTGGCTTATGGGCGTGTAAAATAGAAAGTCAGGATTCGGCAAAAGGAAAAATCAGCCGGTGCAGAAAATATCCAGCGTACGACGGTGGTTCTCCAACTTCCCCAGAGTCCTGCCCGACTCTCAGGGAAATTTGGTTTGTTTCAAGAATTTATTCAGCTTAGTTTCGCTCTGTGTTTTCCACCGCTCGTCCAGCCCCCACCCAGCCTCCAGCGTCTGAGGACCACTCCCATATGACCCATAACTCACGTATGACACATCATTTGTTTACACTTGGCCAAGATTTTTACTTTCAAACATTCAAAATCTTCCCTGTAATTATCAACAAAAATGCAATATCTGGAAATATGAAAGACATCCATACACCCGAGGAGGTGAAACTGGGACACTGTATTGTTAGATTGGCCTCAGTCCTGAAAGAGAAACTAGAGCTGCCCACAGAGTATTTTCCTTTTATTCAGCCCTTTTCAGACATTAATCTAACAATCTGACGGCTTCTCAGAGTGTAGGCATTATGTATGAATGTGCACCATTTATACTTTTCCATTAAAGTCCCAATGGCAATTTACTTATCACTTTCAACACAGTTTCAGTACATGCAGTCACGGTCAAGATGATTATAATCACGCCAGTGTCTCCAACTTTAAAGGTTCGTTATGAAACACAGTGTCTGACCTCCCAGAGGCCTCAAAGCTGCCAGCTACTCGCCAATAACAGTCGTTTTTAACCCTCTAAGACCTAACATAGAACCAAGTCCGCCAGAGCTTATATTATATTTTTACATGCTGTGGAGCCATTTTTGGGAGCATTTCAAGTTGCTATACATCAATACAACCATTACAGCCTAGATTTTAATAATATGTCTGCATTAAGTGCATAGTAATTACATAAATTGCAAAAAAGTGCAATAAACTACAAAAAAATTGAAAATCGTTTTTGTTTTTTTAACATATATTTCTAGTTAGAGAAATTTAAGAGGCTTATCCCTCAAAACTGTAAATACAAAAAAGTTGCACAAAATAGTTTCCCACCACAGGGAATTTATTTTAAGTGTCTTCATAGTTTTATTTTTGAAATACACCAATTTTTATATACTGCAGGAAAAACGAAAATAAATATTATACTGCAAATTTGCAAAAAAGCAGCATATGCATCAAAATAAACTATTTCCAGCAGTGCAATATGAGTCCTAAGCATCCCAGAAACGACTCAGAAAGTCATAAAGTCAAACATAACTTTTAAAAACACCAGTATAGGCTCATGAGGCCCTGATGGTAAAAAACTACATTTCCGCGAAAATGACGTCACTTCCGGTTTCGGGCAGGTCATGGCGGACATGCGATAGTTCGCGCTGACGTCTATTCCAACGTAGGAAGTGTTACAAACAGCTGATCAGATCAGCAAAGCGTGTTTCTGGAATATTATGTTTTTGTTGCTGCAAGTGCTTTTTATGCAGTTTTTGCAAAGTTATATGTGGAAGGAAACCGTGACCGAGGACAAGCTGATGGCATAAGATGTAAGTACAACTCCTCCGGTTTCATATGCAAAAACAATTATTGCGCTAGCTTACGTGGTTGCAGAGCTACCGGGAATTAAAAATAGTTACGCAAAACAGAGCGTGCCCGCTCCGACCGGTTTCAAAGGGTTAAGGCAACCTTGCTGTTGTCTTAAAAACGACTTTATTCTACAATGTTAAATATATTTTATTCAACAAGTTGCTGGAAATATTCCTCAGGGATTGTGGTCCACATTGACACACAGTCACATCCTAAAGGTGCTCTGTTGGATTGTGACAGGTCCAGGGAGGCAGCTGTGTTATCCTGCAAAAGATCCTCAGGTCTTTAAACACCACTCACTCGATAATAAGGGGCCCAAAACGTGAAGAAAGTATCCCCATTACACCATTACACGACCAATCTCAGCGTGAACCACTGATACAAAGCTCTGACCTCTGACATCAACGAGGCATTTTCGCCCAGAGAAATGCTGCCGAGTGGATGTTTTCTCTTTTTCAGACCGCTCTCTGCACACGTTAGAGACGGCTGTGTGGAGAAAGCCCAGCAGATCAGCAGTTTCATAGTAGATCAGACCTGGCACCAACCACTATACTGTATTCAAACTCACATCTGATGTTTCCTGATCCACCCTGAACACAACATCCAGAAAGTTTCAGTTTCAGAAACAAAAAAACAGAAATTTGTTAATCGAATAAACTGTTGTGTAGATATTTCTCACAAAAACTGCAGATGTGAGCCTTCCTGTGCTGGAACAGGAATTGGTCTGGGAAGTATGGATGCTTGTTATAAAATGACCTGTTAATATATCAAGTTGATGGTTCAATATCTCACTAGCTCAGCCAAAGGTTTGGTCGAATAATGGGCCCAGTTCAGTTTTATTATGGAAGTATTTAGTCCAGCGGTCTCCAACCTTTTTTGCGCCACGGACCGGTTTATGCCCGACAATATTTTCACGGACCGGCCTTTAAGGTGCCGGATAAATACAACAAAATAAAACTAGTACCGGTACCAAAAAAAAGAAGATTTATTCATAACACACGTGAAAAGACCCAGGAAAACCGAGTAAACGATAAAAACGATAACAAAATAACGCTGAAAACCGATAAAAACCCTGAAAACCAAACATTTCACACCTGAGCCTCAACTCTCACGGCCCAGTACCGGTCCGAGGCCCGGGGGTTGGGGACCGCTGGTTTAGAGTATATCGTACCCACTCACAACAACAGCCTGCAACATTCAGAGGACTTTAATTGAAGGTAAAACCCAAAACGCCAACAATCAGCGGGCGACTGTGGGAAGGAAAAACTCTCTTTAACATGAATTTGCTCTCCTTCAGTCGACCCAGGCTCAGGGCGGGGCAGCACAGAGATGGGCAGTAATGCATTACTGTAATCTAAATACAATAGATTACTATTGCAAAAAAGTAATTAGATTACTGTTACTTTCCCATAAGCACGCTGCATTACTGCATTACTAAACCGTGATTTTGTTTGTGAGAGTGTAGCATGACAGTGACGCACGAGAGTGTGACGTCCGTCGTTAAAAACAAGTAATCAGTAATATAACAGGATTACGTTTTTGGAGAAGTAATCAGTAATAAAAGACTAATTACTTTTTTCTTGAGCAACACTGGTGTCGAGGATTCTTGCTGTCATGATATCACATCAATCTTTGATTATTTGTTACAAAAAACAAACATAAATCTGAAAACCTCGAGGTTCCACTGGGAAACAAAAACCAGTCAATCCTTTAGTGGAAAGTCCAGGAACAGGATCTGTGTTGTGATGTGGACCACAGCGGCGGCAGAGGGAAATATAATTGTGCTGAATGTATTTACATAATTGGTCTGACATGTCTTTCCCTCTGCTTTCACCTCAACCTCCACTTTGACTCTCATCTCCAGCAGCAAAAGGTCTTCCTGCACAAAGAGCGTCCACTCTGCAGTTATGCGGCGGATATGGCTGCAAAACGGTTTTTATTGGTCCAATAAAGCTGCGGCTTAATAAGTGTAATCTGTCCACCAGCCCAAAGGTTAAAGCCCAGCAATATATCAGTGTCCCATCACTATATTGCTGATGTGTAATTGCCTTGCTGGTGGCTTAATTGTTGAGGTGTACATGGAGATCATTTGGAAATGATCCATCACTTAGCACTGTAATAATGACTTTCCAATGGTTGCCTGGGCTGAGGCAGCCTCCCTCGCTCCCCACAGAGGGAGTTGTTGAACCAGAGTGCGGCACTGTGTGGTGAGGTGCAGCAGAGTGGAAATGTGAGAGTGAGACTATGTGTGTGTGAAGGGGATTGTAGGTTGTTGTGTGTATATATGTGTGTGTGAGGGAGAGAGTACTGCTCAGTGCACCATTCCTCATTCAGACTCTATCCCCTTGCGCCTCCTGATTTGTAAGCACAAGCCTGCATCGCACAGAAAGCAGGACACATCGTGTTCCTCATCCATGAAGCAGCATCTCTTCATTTCATTAAGAGAAGAGGCTGAACTCCCTCTGTTCTCCATTTTCTGTCTCTTTGCCGTGAAGCATCAAATAAAGCTAAAGTGCCCGTGTCTCGCAAAAAAAGGGAGAAAAGGGAGAAAGGGCAGCGCCACTTTAAGCGAGCTGCCTCTGGGATGCAGGCTGAGATCATTTCGCAGCAGATGCCGGCCTCGTTCGCCGCCACCAAACACCACTTTCCCCACTTACCCAGTGGACACACATCACACTCTGATTTGCAATTTCCACGTTTTTAAATGTCAACCTGCGGTTGATTATGCAGCCCGCTTCGCCATTAAAGGAGCATCTCAAAAGAATTTAAAGCACTCGGAGGGCAAAGGTTCCAAGGTGCTGTTTTTGAAAGGCATCCATTACCATAATAAAGAGCACACGATTTCTCTAATCAAACAAGCCTGCTGTCGCCGCGCGACGACGCACAGCAGGTAATTTGGGCCGTTTGAGCTGAGATTGAAATGACTGTAATGTTGACTGAGGAGGAAGGAAGAAAGAGGGGGAATAAAAACCATCCTCTGCTGGAACTTCATAATGTGACAGTTAATGATGGATGGGATGTCAGGGGAAAAATGCCATGAAAAGCTTAGGGGCGAGCGATAGTAGTTGCTGCTGTCAGAGTGAAATATTGTGTTGAGCTGTGTCCCCAAAAAACGATGAAGTGAAAGCGTTGTCTGGTGTCTGCTCTGATTGGAGCAATTTACATTTGTTCGATGCTCTCTGCAGCGGCGAGCCATCGCGCGGAGACGGCGGCGCTGTAATGAGATATGCTGTTTTATTTTGTTTACGGTGATATATGATAATCAGCCCGCGTTTCCTTACTGTACGTGCTGAACAAGTGGTGTTCCTGTAATATTTTCCTACATCGTTCCAGCTGCAAAAGTACACAATGATTCACTTGTTTTATTCAGCCGAGTGATGCACAGAAGCTGCTGCCTTCGCTGTGTAAAATATATTCCAACTCTGCAGTGCGAAAACTTAAAATGAGGTGGGAGTATTACCAGGAACACGTGCCGGAGTCTGCTGCTCCTGAATGTTATCGCTGTCTCTTTGAAACTTTTTGTCCTAATGTACTCGTCTCAGAAATAAATAAAAAAGCTAAATGTTTATAGATTTGTTACATGTAATAAATATTTCAAGCCTTTGTTTTTATTTAATTTTCATGGCTGTGGCTCGTAGAGTCGGTTGTTATTCTAACAGTTTAAACACCGTGTGTCTCCACGATCAGAGACTGTTGTCCAGATTACAATCATCGACAGAAGCTGTTTGCTGAGCGCTCTATCAAAGCATATCGATGGAAAGTGAACTGGAAGGGAAACGCGTGGTAGAGAAGCGTGCACACGCTGCAGCGGCGGCCGCAGCCTTGACAGAGCTGTCAAAAAAAGTGGATTTAAGAACTGAGAGTTTCATAAAGAATGAACTGATGTCAGCCTGTCAAGAGCCACCAGTGACAGATGTCTCGAGGAAAGGAGATACCAACCGTCACATTCCTAATATCAACCCACTCCTGAACCACGAGGGTCGTTCCCGGGCTGCAGCAGGGCTTAAAAGTCCTTTTCCAAAGGAAAGTAAATTTAGCATCTTTTAGCATTTGGAATTTGAGGTCCTGGAGGGAAAAGTATAGAATCCACGGTGTGAGACGTTTCCACAGTCTGTGATCATTTGGAGAGCCATGGCATCAGATGATACAGCTGGTGATTGGTTCATTCAAAGTCAACACATGTAGATAAGATAAAACTTTATTAATCCCTCGGGTGGGTTCCTCTGGGAAATTCGGTTTCCAAAAAAGCACAGCACCAACAGAAGTTACAGAGTCACAGAATATTATATATATATATATATATATATATATAAATACAAAGACATATATAAATAAAATATACAAAGGGGATAAATAGAATAAATAGGAATAAAAATACAAGTGAAATTGCACATTTCAAGTATTGAGGTCTATTGCACCGTTGACTATTAACAAAAGTATTGCACAGTGAAGTGAAGAGGCACTACAGCTTAGTTGTTCCCTCCTCCTTTGTCCTCCTGTCTCCCCTCCCTCTCCCCTCCAGAGAGGAGTTAAACAGTCTGATGGCGTGTGGGACAAAGGAGTTTTTAAGTCTGTTGGTTCTTGTCTTTGGGAGAAGCAACCTGTCACTGAACAGACTCTTCTGGTTGTTTATGTATGTGAAGGTTCTCAGTCATCCAGGTCGTTCTCATCTAAGGAGCTTGGAAAGAAGAGCGTCTGGACTTCTTTACGTTACTTGAAGACGTTTCACTCTCATCAGAGAAGCTTCGTCAGTTCTCAGACTCTTCTTCCTCAGACTCGGCGGTCCATCTGCATATAAAGGACAAAGGTCGATGTTCGCATTTTGGACAGAGGGTTTGAAAGAGGAGTGAAAGAAGCATCTATGTCCACTGTGAGCGACCATCTGACCTCAGGAAATCACATGACAGGGTGGGGCTAGGTTGACTGTGACCTACACCCGTTTTCACACATGGGTTTGTGTGACCAAACACTTTGCTGACCATGCATGCACCATGCACCTGAACCACGTGGATCATCTGTGCGGTCGTCATTGTCAAGAGGAAGAAACGATAAAATGACAGCCTGATCGAAGTCACCTGATCGTGGCAGGTTGTAATATTGTTGCTGGCATTTCTGCTTGTTTTGGTGCATTACATGTTAATCACCGTGCAGCCATGATTAGGGATGGGTACCCCAACCACGTTATTACATTAATGCATGTAAGGTGAACTAGCAAACATCATCATAGCTACATGCGGCTGTCTTCTTGTTTGATGGCAGATACTCCCTTCACCCTGGCCAAAAAGGCCAAAATGACCAAAGAAAAAGAGGGAAACAGTTAAACATGAGAGGTTTTTGGACAAAGTTTGTGTTTTTTCCATTGTTTAAGCTGCTTCCAGCCAAGAGTGATACCATATATGCCCCATAGCTGCAGAAAAGGCTAACATTGTTATCTTTTTACAAAAAAACAGCTGAACATGAGAGGTTTTTGGACCAACTTTGTGTTCTCCATTCTTTAAGCACCGTTTCAAAAGTACCGGTTTGGCACCGGTATCGGATAAAACCTAAACGATACCCATCCCTAGCCATGATAGACACATATAAAATGCTTTCTCAGACTTTTCCCCTCCTGGGTGAAACAGATTTAACCCTCAGGTTGCCTCACATCCACTCTGATAGCTCCAGTAATCTCCCTCAAGGAATTTGTGACATTTGAGAGTCTTTATATTTACGTCACGATTATTATTCATCATGCCGAGAAAGTGATTGTTATTCTCACTGACATGCACGGAGGAATCGGCGAAACAATCACAGTGTTGCAGGTGCTTTGACCAACGTGTAGTTACATTTCTAGGCAGCTGCACGTCTTTATTAAGTATTATTCAACTGTTTTATGCACAGTCAGTATATTTCAGTCTCTTTAGAGCCAATTGTTGGAAATAAAAATCATGTTAAACCTCCTTTGCTCTCCTTCACCAGCCCCACTCCCTCACCCACATAAAACCTGCATTAAACCTGTATTTCAGCCTTTACAATACATCTTTATTTGGCCACTGTGTGCTCTCTGAACCACGGCTACCTTCTGGTCAAGCCACTCATCTCTCTGTACAATTTAACTGTCTCATTTCTCCACCAAAAAACTGTGGCCATCGCACGAGTGATTTATATCTTCCATGTGTGTGTGTGCGTTTCTTTCTCTCTCCTTCCTCTGACTTTTCTGGCAGGCTGAAATTGCTTTATTATTCCCCCGGAGTCTGTCAAATCCCCCAGCAGCTACAAACTCATCACCCATCACTGGCTCTTTGTCTGAAAGGAAATAAAGTGTCGGGATTTCCTGGGTGACAGATTTGTGTAATCGTCCTTTGTCCAAGCTGGGGGAACAACTCAGTGGACACAGGAGGAGAGAGAAGGAGAAAAGGAGGGAGAGAGAAGGGCGATGTGACAGGGTGGCAGATCAGTCTGCCTTTTTAAGTGAAAATTGAGTTTCTTTGAGAGGAAGCTCCTCAGGTAGTGGAGGTCTAAGACCTATTCTTTTGAATCCAGAGAAGTAGAAAGTCACCCTTCCAGTCCCTGGTTTAATGCAACACTTTATTGTAGACTGATTGCAAAAAGAAAAAGAAAGGAAAGAAGAAAGAAAAGCAACATTCGCTGGGACTTTTCTCTCTGCAATTCTGGGTGATATCCAGCGATGCAGATCAGTCATGTGTTACTGCAGTTTTATATTTGTTGTTTATTTTCTTCATCCTGTAGCTCAGACGAGGAGACAGGTAATTCAGAGTTTGTGTTTATTGTTTAATAAACTAGGAAATATATTTGGAGGTAGCAGAGCTGAAGATTTTCATCAGGACCGATGATGATCAGAGAGACAGCTCATGGTGATCAGCTTGGAGACAAAGTGCAGAGGAGGGACAGCTGCTGAAGATGGAGCTGCCAGGCACGAGGAGAAAAGAAGACCACAGTGAAGGAGGACATGCTTGGGTGGGTGTTACAGAGGAGGATGTTAGGGACAAGGTGAGACGGAGGGGGGTGATCCCTAAAGGAAGCTGCTGAAAGAAGAAGAAGGAAATATCCGGACATTCATTTCTTGAAATAAATATGTCAAGTAGAAGCTGCTCCTCTTGTCTTCAGTTTCTCATTTTTAGAAAATAGCTTAGCATTTCATAATCATTGATGGAAGGCTCGTATCTGTCCATTAAACATGAGTTGGAGCGATTAGCTTAGCTCGCCATGTGGAGAGGTTGTGGAGGCGACGGCCTGGAGCTCTGCTTTGTAGCTGTGGTGGTTAAAGGAAAGTTTACATTTTTGGGCAATAGCTTCATGGAGCTACAGCTCATGAGAACTATTAATTACACTAATTATATGCTATATTATATTATATTATAAGAACTGATTATATACAAAATAGAGAGTTATAGCAACGGGTACATGTATCCTTCTTTTTCTAGGGCGGCCATGCTGCTCTATTTCCAACAAGACAATCCTGGCTGCTTTCTTACTTGTTCAGTAAGTAGTACAATAGCTGTACAATGGTGTGCCACGTCCAGAGCTTTGGTTAGATTTTTACATTTCCCTTTAAATCAATTTAAATGCAGCTCCAAACTGTTGGTGCAGCTTTGGGAGTGCTGCGAGTTTGACACATCAAAGGTCCTGGCTAACAGCAGAGCAGATAACAAAATCTGTGAGCTGGAAACCTGATCGCTTTCTTGTGTGGGAAAAAAATCCCAACCACAAGTGCAGATGACCCACATCCTGATGCTGAACTCTGTGAAAATGGAGGCTGCTAATCCAGAGTCCAGGTGCCCTCTCAAGTCAGATATCCAACTCAGAAAGCCAGAGAAGCCCCACCGACCCCAAAGCTCACGTCCACGATGGTGGCCGTGCATGCAAACAGCAGTAAAGCTGTAGAGCTTGTAGTCTGTGCTGCAACTGTTATGTATTTGTGACTCAATATAAATGAGCCGTGCACAGGGTGTGAACGTGCTGCAGCATCGTGTTTCTGAGAGTAGCGCCGACGTCCAACCTCGGAGGTAAAGGTTACAGCAAAATAGCTGTTCTTTGATTTCAGTGGGACGATGCTGATGGCAGCCGACTCGAGTCCAACTATTTTCTGGAGGATTTGTTGAATCCTGACTCGGTGCCTGTCTGGATTTCTTTATGCGCCTTCGGTGGAGGTTTTGAAGTGTCTTCATTTCCTGTTTCTGTATTTAACATAAACGCGGTTTCTGGTTCACACAGTTTTCTGAAGCTGGTGCGAACGAGGAAAATACGCGTTTCTGTGATTGCATGTAAGCACTTTAATAAATGCAACCCCATCTTTCTGGTACCATTTGTATTTTGACTATTTTTGGTTGCTGAGCAAACCTTAATTACAATAGGCAGCACTAAGTGGCTAAGAAATATAAAACATGGGCTCACCATTGACCCCTTGATGGGTGCAGTTGTTCTCTATTTTTTTTTCTCTATTATTTTCTTAAAAGTTCGAGGTTAAACCCCGCGGCCTTTCATTAAGAGTTGTGGGAAACTGGGGCGCTTTGAATGGGTGTAATCAACCTGTCATTTATTATGCACCCGCCAGGCACAACTATTGTCTGTGAAAATCACTCACAGGGGAAACAAAGAGGTACAGAAATTCAACTGACTGTTGATAGATGAATACCATGAAGATTTCAGCCAGGCCAACTTTTTCTCAGCTTGTTGACTCTTCACATGTCAGCCAATTCTCTCTGGGCCTCGAGGCTATAGGAAATAAGAAATCTGGTCCAAGAAGACATTGGAGACAAACTAAAGGACCAGTGTAGTATGGTTTCTCACAACAGGGAATAGCGCCTGCTGCAGCCAACTAAAAATCTACATGTTAGAAATTCCTTTTAAGAATCACATCCCGAGGCAAGTAAGTGTACGAGGCATCCAGTGGAAACAAATCCTTGTGTGCAAATCGGGGGATTGGCGCTGATTCCCTCCCAAAGCTCGGAGATATTATCCGCGCTTAAAAACATCAGCATTTCTCGTCTTCTCACTCATCGGTCTGATTCTGCAGTCCGACTCCCGGGATGTAAGGTTTCACACACTGCAGCCCTGCAGAAACAAAGAAAAACAACGTGCTCCTTTGAATGCTCCTATAATCAAGTAAAACTTGAGATTTCGTAAACTCTTGTCCTTCCCCGAGGAATACACAAAGTAAATCAAGACTTTCATAATTTATGCTTTGTGATGATTGTTATTCTCATTTATTCAAAGACTGAATTATTGGCTTTGTCTTCTTTATCCACAATCAGTCATCTGATGTGTTTCGGTCGGAGATTCATATTTATTTTCTTGTTTGCTTTTGATTTCATTGTCAATCTTTCAGCTTTCTCAAACACCATGTGCTTCTCATTTTAAAGGCCGACAATAGTTGCAATCATTTTCATTGTTCTCGCTGTCACACATCGAACATTTGTGTATCTGATACTGTACTTTTAAGGAAGTCCATATAAATAAATAGTCACTTTTTAAAGAACTGTTTGTTTTCAGTCTTGACAGAAAATGTCAAACCAGACCAATGAGGTCAGATTTTCTCACGGATGCAGATTAACCTTAGAAACTGTGCAAAGAACACACAGTATCACGTAAGAGTCTGTTAAGTCTTCGAAACACGCAAACCTCAAACAGGGGAAAAGTTGACATAGTTGTCCCGCTATTGTAAATGCTGTGTGTGAGTGTGTGTGTGGTTTGTATGGTGATGGGCCAGGCCCCCAAACTGATATAGCCATCTAATTTATAAATAAAGATGGACTGCCAACACGTTGATACCAAGTCAGCCCTTCCCGGTGACCACAACTCATCTCCAATGTGTCACTTTTCCAACGTCACTGGTGTGAATGGTCCTTTGGCCTAGCTTAGCATCCAACAGCAGCTAACTCAGCTAGCTAGCAGCCGACCGAGTGAAGTTACAGAGCGAGTGGAAACATTTCTGTTTGTCTTTTTCTCATCATTCTCCTATATTCTGTACTATCTGTGCGAATAAATGCAGCAGTAAACATCATGTAAAAGGTGAAACTACAGGGTTTAGCCTTTGTTAGCGTAGTCTTCCACTTTGCTGTGTCATAGTTTTTGTCACGGCGGCAGATGCGTGGAGTTATAGAGAAGTGGGCTGGTGTGAATGGTCCTTTGGCCTAGCTTAGCATCCAACAGCAGCTAACTCAGCTAGCTAGCAGCCGACCGAGTGAAGTTACAGAGCGAGTGGAAACATTTCTGTTTGTCTTTTTCTCATCATTCTCCTATATTCTGTACTATCTGTGCGAATAAATGCAGCAGTAAACATCATGTAAAAGGTGAAACTACAGGGTTTAGCCTTTGTTAGTGTAGTCTTCCACTTTGCTGTGTCATAGTTTTTGTCACGGCGGCAGATGCGTGGAGTTATAGAGAAGTGGGCTGGTGTGAATGGTCCTTTGGCCTAGCTTAGCATCCAACAGCAGCTAACTCAGCTAGCTAGCAGCCGACTGAGTGAAGTTACAGAGCGAGTAGAAACGTTTCTGTTTGTCTTTGAAACATTCTCATTATTCTCCTATATTCTGTACTATCTGTATGCTGTCCTCACTAAAGTTTGTTGCAGGCAACGTAATTTCAGCTATACAGCTAGCTTAACAATCTTTATTCCCAGCACTTCATCCTCCAAGAAACAGGCCGCTTGTTGTGTTTGGCAGGATTTAATGATGAAAATAAATTCTCTCTCTCTCTTTTTTGTAAAACTGTACAAAGAAAAGGAATACAAAATACACAATGAAGACATGTTCCATTACACTGGGAGAATAACATTGCTCTAGTGAAAAACACGACCACAGATGAAGCATCTGCTGAAAAAATATAAGCATCTACCTGCCTCCATATGATTTAACTCAAAACAGTGTCAAAACTTACTAATACACAATAAATGTAAAGGAACTTATGGATGAAGCCGATATTGTGGACTTTAACACCAGGATTGCAGAGATTACAAATGCTGTCACTGCAGCAGCTAAAGAGCACGCTACTTCCTGTAGACCACTTCCTCTACAAAAAAGACATTCTGCTTAGTTACCACTAGGTGGTAGTAACACTTCTTAAACAACTATAATATGTCCGTTCCATGACAATCTGTGCAAATAAATGCTGCAGTAAACATCATGTAAACGATTTCTGAGACAAATAGGTGAAACTACAGGGTTTAGCCTTTGTTAGCGTAGTCGTCCACTTTGCTGTGTCATAGTTTTCGTCACGGCGGCAGATGCGTGGAGTCACTGGTGTGAATGGTCCTTTGGCCTAGCTTAGCATCCAACAGCAGCTAACTCAGCTAGCTAGCAGCCGACTGAGTGAAGTTACAGAGCGAGTAGAAACGTTTCTGTTTGTCTTTGAAACATTCTCATTATTCTCCTATATTCTGTACTATCTGTGCGAATAAATGCTGCAGTAAACATCATGTAAAAGGTGAAACTACAGGGTTTAGCCTTTGTTAGCGTAGTCTTCCACTTTGCTGTGTCATAGTTTTTGTCACGGCTGCGTGGAGTTATAGAGAAGTGGGCCCAAACGCAGACAATGTGGATGGTATAACAGAAAACGAGCCTTTATTGGTGGCTGAACGAGCTGAAACCTGGAACCAGAGCTGAAGAGGAACACCGGGGATGATACACAGACGATCCGACGAGGAATAGAGGAAAGCACACACTATCGAGGAAACGGCAGGGAACACAGCTGAGACTAATCAGACGAGACCGGGGGGAAGCAAAACAGACTGCACTGGCACAGGACACAGATTGCCAAAGTAAATCAGGAAATACATGAACGTAGCGCCTAGGACACTAGACGTAACACAAGGAGCACACGGTTGGCACGATGACAAAACCTCGCTACAGTACCAAAGAGTAACTGAGGAAACTAGAACCATGAAAGACAAGAACATAAAAACACCATGAAGTCATATAAGACAACAAAAAGACTCCAGTATGACAGTATGAGAGTGTACAGGCCCAACATAAACACCCAAATCGCTCTGATTTCAGTTTGTCGCTGATTAGCTTTGGTCGATTTAATGGAGCTACAGGGGTTCATATTTTCTTCAGCCAGACTCTGATTTTTGCATCTGTTGTGGTCACGGAAACGTTGTTGAGACTCGGACGATAAAGGGCTTTATTAGTAGAAACATCCACCTAATGAGTTATTTACGTTAGATTTTGTGGCGAGGTTTTGCGTAACCGAAATCATAAAGCTTATGCAAATCCAAATCAATCCATTTTTTATTTACACATGAAAAGAAGCAGGAAATGTGATGTTTTCGAACTCCCCTCACGCTGATATTTCTTTCTGTCTCTTTTCTTGGCTTTTCAGACCATTGGAGAAATCTAACTTCGGTTCCACGAAGAAAAGACTACGAGATCAAACAAGGAATAAAAACTGTATTCCCATATTCCTATCACAGCCAGCAACACAGCAGGCACCCCAGGATAAAAAGGAGAAGCTTCTGGATGAAGCTGTGCAAGCTGTCAAGATCCAGTCATTCCAAATGAAGCAATGGTAAGAGGATTTTAGTTTATGGGAATATTGGTTGGGATATCTGTTTAAAAACTGCTGCTTCTTCCAAATGATGTCCCTGAGGACGTATTTACTCATTGATAAAACTTATTTTTAAGTTTTTAAATAATCAATAGAGGTGGGCAGGTGACTGGCTGAGCCATTCGAGCAGCTTTATTTTCTTTCTCCTGGGCTGTGTATTCAGGATAACCATTGTCTTGTTGAAACGTCCACCCTCGTTTGATCCACCTGGTAGATGGCAGCAGATTTTTATCAAGCATGTCTCGGTACATTTTTCCATCCATTCTTCATTCAAATATATGAAGCGTGTCCATGCCGTGTGCTGAAAAACAGCTCCACATCATGATGTTCCCACACGCAGCTTCACCGTTGGTGTTTTGGCCTCATATGCAGAGCCTCTGACCTCCAAACCCGGTGATTAATATGGCATCCACAGAGTTGCATTTGGGTCTATATTCTCGGTGTATTTCACAGGCTTCACTAAATATTGTTTAGCAAACTTTAAACGCCCTTCAATGTGCTTTTTCGGCCACAGTGGAGTGTTGAGTGGGGAGTGTGCATACAGGCCATGGTGGCTGAGAGCATTACTTATTGTTTTCTTTGAAACAATCGTACCTGGTGATTCCAGGTCCTTCTGTAGCTCTCCACAAGTGCTCCTCAGCTCTTAGACAACTCTGATAATTCATTTCTGTCTGAAATCTAGTGTGGAGCCTGTTTGTGGTGAAATGAACCTCAGTGCTCACTGGATCCTTCAGCAGTTCTTCGGTGCCATCAGTATGTTTTACACCAGAAAGGTTGTGAAGGTCTTGAGAGCTCAGTGGTTTTACTCATCAGGAGATGTTTCTTGTGTGACACCTTCGTAATGAGACACCTTGTTATAAGCGATCAGTTGGGACTCAACCAGCTGATATTAATTTGCTCTAAGTGTGAAGATTGTTTTCTAATTACTGACAGATTTCAGCTGGTGTCATGACTTTCCTGTTTTTGTGTGATGGTGACTGTACGTAGGGTGACTCTACATTTGACCTTGAGCTTCAGTGTTAGTGACCAACGTTATAGCTGACATTGAAGAAAGTTAAAGAAACTGTATAGATTAGTGTGTCTTATGAAAGGCGATAAAGAGGGACAGAGAGCTGCACAACTTTTTATTTTTTCAGTAAGATGTCCTACGATGTCACGCTGATGCCACAACAAGCTGACGTCAGCATGTTGTCATTAAAAACATCGTAAAACATCAACGTTTTAGTACGGCCCGTGCTCTTCAGGGGGCGTCTCTGAGGACTTTAATTCAAATATATAAAAGCGGCGTTCCCGACCGCCTGTCTCTGCCGTCCTGCAGCAGCTGGGATGCTATTTGTCACCAACCTGATCCCGACCTTCAAAGCAACCGTGGGTGGGGGTGCACACAAGCAGAGGGTTAAAGGCAACAAGATTAAGAAGCCTATTGTACAGTTGCAGTAATTTTGGTTAAGCCATTGTCTCCATTCACAGTTGTCTGTAGTGTGACTGTAACACAAACTAAGTAGCTCACTAGGGTGGATCATTACGTGCTTTACAAAATCAGGCCTGAATCTCTCTCCCCCATTTGATCCTGAACTGGATACATTTAAGAAAACTGATATATTGGGATACTAAGTCCAGTGTTGGGAAGGTTCCTTTTAAAATGTATTCCATTACAGATTACAGATTACAGATTACATGCCCCAAAATGTATTCTGTAACGTATTCCGTTACGTTACTCAATGAGAGTAACGTATTCTGAATACTTTGGATTACTTAATATATTATCATGCTGTTTACAACTACATGAATGTACTATTGCTGTGATTTATTACTGTTACTGAAGGTCCGCGGCTCCGAACCGTAGTAAAGGGACCTCTGGCTAATACGGTGGGTTCTGTGTCGGCTCGTAGCTGAAAACTAGCTTTACTTTGTTGTCTGGGTCAACTTTGCTAGCAGAGACAGAGAGAGGCGTTGAAAGGCTGCTCCAACAGAACTTATTGTTTCAGAGGAAAACACGAACACGGTGTACAGTCGAGTCTTAATAGCTTACTTACAGCTGGGCTCGTCAGGCTCTCTTCTTGGCTGCAGTGGTTATTATTATATTTACATGCTTCCAGCTCCCGTTTCTGCTCGATGACAGCTCGTACTTTTCCTTTTTCTCCCTCCCTCGCTCACAGACACATAACGGGTATGGCAGTCCATTCTCCCTGCAGCACGGACTACACTGCCCATGATGCTACATTCTTTAGAGCTATACCTGTAGCATTCTGCCTGTTAGCTTAGCACAACAACAACAACAGGCGCTCTCTCACCCAGGAAACACGCAGAGAGAGCGTCACCCTGTAACCATGGCAACCGTAACGCTGCCGCCTGGAACAACAGAACGTAGCTGTCAAACAAAACCCAAACAGTCCTGACCCGCCACAATATGAAACAGGGAAGTACCGCCGTGTAATCCATTTATTTCAACAAAGTAACTGTATTCTAAATACCACCTTTTTAAACGGTAACTGTAACGGAATACAGTTACTCATATTTTGTATTTTAAATACGTAACGGCGGTACATGTATTCCGTTACTCCCCAACACTGACTAAGTCACAGTAAAGATGATATTATTTGCCATCTTGACCTTGACATACATCAGCCAATCATAAGAGTTTGCTATGACAGCACAGGTACTGATGTCATCGGGGAATTCTCTTGTTTAGAAACTCTTAAATGTTAGACACACACACACACTTGGGGTGGGAGGTAAAAACCACCTCTATCAAAATGTTTCACTGTGACTTCTTTTAAAGATGATATATCAATAGGAAAATCCGGCTTGTCAGCTGTGTACTGTGAAATAACTCTTTGGAGCAAAGTCAGTGGCATGTAGTACTGAGACTGAATTAACTGGAGGCTGACAAGCATGTTATAAATACTCCCATGTTGTAGATGCATGCGTGGTTTTATTATCACCGCCTCCCTCTGTGTGGCTCACTCACTTTGCATTTGTGCCTCTGTGTTTGTTTGGGCTTGCTTACTGCACCCTTCGGGGATTCCTTTGGTTTTGCAGCTCCAATGTCCACAAGCTATTAAAAATGATAAGAAACAAACCACTTTACTCTTTTTCTTCATCTCATTGTGAAATAAGTCCACCTCTCTTGGACCCACAGTAGGTCACGGCTACATCTCTGCTCAGGGGTATCGGCAGATGACAGAAAACGGTAAAATATGATGAATCGAATGAGGTTTTGCAAACTGTTTTTCCTTGGACGCGGTTTCTAATCCTCTATTTTCACCCAACAGCGTGATTAGTCATGACTGTTTATTTGTTGAACAGGTGAAAAACAGAATAAAGCGCGAGTCTGCCTGTAATTTAAACAAAATATATATATAACATGCATGTTTTGAGTGTTGGTTTCATACTGACCCTGAAAACTTTTATTAAAATTTGAAAACGCCCCAAAAACTGTAAAATGAAACTCCCGAGTGCTGCCCTCTAAAAATACACGTGCAGCTCTTGTCGTTTCCTGAGCGGTTCAGAAGGACTGCCTGTTCCACCAACTTGGTTTAATTACGCTGATGTGAGAAGCCAGCGAGAGCTTGTTAAGCCTCTCTGATTGTTCTCCTCCGGAGTCCTTCCCCTATCTCTCCCCCGACGATGACACTGCCCAGCATCACACCGGCTCAATTATCCGTGAAATATTCTCCCACATGTGTCCTCTGATGATGCATTATAGTGAGAATGACTCTCTGGTTGTGCTTTTTAGCTGTGTGAAGATCCCACAGTGTGCAAATATAAAACAGAAACAGGAAGACCTGCGTGTGAGCGTCTTCTTCTTACCTTTAATTATCCAGCTGATGTTACTTATGGCTGCTTGTTTTTGGTCTCTCTCTCCTTCTATGGAGCAGATTGGCTGGTCACGGTTGCTATGACAACAGCAGGAGCACCGGCGACTGGTGTTAAGTTTGCTTTTCATGGTATAGATTGGGCCCGTTGTTCTATTTATCCACGAAGAGTTGTCGGTGTGTTGGACAACATAAACATGGCATAAAAAGAAGCTGAGCTGATGTAAAATGCAGTGGGATGCGATGTGAACGGCGTCTGAAGATCCAGCTTTTTGTTATTCAGTGCCAGAACCACAATGTGATAGCAAAACTCCAGCCTCATCTTTAATTCATGTTTTACCACTTTTTTTACCACAAAAAAAATACACCCAGCTTTTCCAAAACAATCCAGCTCTACAAAAGCCTGCATGTGTGTTCAAACTAAACCTGCTTCCTTGCTTGAATCAGGACAGGGAAGAAAAAAAACAAGAAAGGAGCGGAGCTGCAAGGCGTTGTCAGGTGACCCAGGTTTTTCATCAAAGGGAGCACTGTAACTGCCAGTGGCAATCATGCACGGAGCCTCTGCGGAGCTTGTAGGTGGTTGTCAGCGCCGGGACGAGAACTTCGCGGCTCATTCGTCTCCCGGTTGTTCGGATCGTCTCTGCAAACTGGGCCGCATCGCTGGGCACCGACGCAGACGTGCAGGATGCATGTACAGAGACACACTGCTAAGGTTGAACATACGGCAACAACTATAAACTTGCACATGCTCACACTGTACACTCATTATCGCAAGTTTATGTTTAACTGAGTCCAAAGCAGTTGTTTGGTTAGAGGAGGGGGGCGAGCATCCAATGATTGATTACAGTATTTGGTCATACATGTGGAGAAAGAACTGGCAGATGTATAATAGCACTATTCTAGTCTCACAGGCAGCTTGAAGCTTCATTGACCTCACATCTGGACCTAAGGCAAACTTTGAAACACCAGTTAACCTACCGTGCACGTCTTTGGGCTTTGGAGGAAAGCAGGGCGCTAAAGCCCCAGGTGGTGCTAACCTCTGCACCGCTGTGCTGCTGATGCACAAGATTGAATACATTAGATGCTTTTTCACTGAGCCTAAATAAACACTGGCACCTTAAAATCTAAAAGTAAATTTAATATTTTCTGCCATTTACAGATATTGTAATTTAAAATCTAGGAGAAACAGCAGTTGTGCAGCTTTCCAGTCCTCAAAAAAGCCCAATAATAAGCCCCCAGAGGTGCAAAGCTGTGGAGACCAGGCTTTGTATGATTAAAGTGCAGCTGAACAAAGCATCCGTGTTACGGTCTGCATTGCTTTCCATGTTTTTGCTACTATAACACAGTGTTATCCAAACTAAACTATTTCTTTTCTAATTATTGTTTCCATGTTCCACAGATTTGTGGGCGAACAGGCTCTTGCACAATCCGTCCCAGGAAACGCTGCAGCATAATGTTTGTTTTTAACCGCCGTCACCACAACGTAATGACTGTTACTGCACTTAAATGCTCATTTAGAGCTGCAAGGTGTCCTTCATTGCAGTGATTTAGTCCGTCTTGTCCAAATGCAGAATGGATTTTGTTTTGTATTCATCTTCACAGTAGTGTTGATGTCATTCATATTAGGACAGTGTTCTGCCACCTGAAACTCCAACATGTGGTAAAACACACTGTGGCCGTCCTTCACTTCTGCTTTCACTCAAAATATTACAGCGGTGAAGTGTGAGTCTCCGTGTGCTACCTTCTCATCTCCACGTAAACTTGATATGCAGTCGGAGCTCTCAGCATGTGTGGGAATGCATATGAAGGGATGCAGTCGCTGTGGGAGATTTTGGCTCTCGACTCCAGACTGAAAGAAGAAAATCACTCTAAAATAACTTTGAGGGGAAGACTGAGCAGGTTCATCCAAGTGGCAACCAGTACAGCTGAATGTTAAAGCCAAATGTGGATGAAACTTAATCCTGCACCAAACAATATTTCTTATATTATCAGTCAATCGATAATTGTGTTTGATGTGAAGGAGAGCTCTTTGGCCGAGGGTTCCCATGCAGCTGTTTCGTTCCTCTCAGCTCTCTCTCGTAGTCTCTGAGGTCAGGCTAGCTGCTCAGCACAGGGGAGCATGCTATGGAGCCGCGCATTTCCTGTGAGAGTTGGTAAAAATGGCACTTATAAGTCCATATGTTCATATGTTAAACTACTACAAGACTCACTCACATACGGGTGCTTTTGTTCTAGGCCAAAGAGTTTTTAGAGACATCAACTCGAGGTTCATTTTCTCACCCAGTGATACTTTGACTTGTCGGTTGGGGGAGGTTATGATTAACTCCCCTGCTCTACTTCCTGAGCCTCGACCATCACAGCTCTATTCTGGTGGAGACCAAAACAGAGCTCAAGGGAGACTGAACGGTAACTGTGAACCGTTTATAGTCTACAGTATTTTAGAGGATTGATTCATCTCAGCAGTGTTTTTAGGGGATTTGTCTAAATAAAACATGCTCTTATTTTGAAAAGGAATCTATGGAATATACTGTTCAAAAACATTTTTATCAGTTTTTTAAACAAATGCTAAGCAGCCTGGTGGCTAAAAGCGAGCGCTTCGATTGCTCTAAGAAAGCTTTTTACTTTAATTTATGATCAATACAGCTCAACAATTCACTCCACAGTTGTTTTGTATGCAGTGTTTTCATCATGTTGTGGAGTACATCTGCACCCAAAAGACCAAAAATCCATTAATGCCACGTTAAACTGCAATTTCTTTAATGTGCTCAGCTTAAATGTAATAGCTTACTTTCTTCTATTCCTGAAAGGGATTGTTTGATCGAGGGCACATTTACACTTCCATTAGCTGATGTCTTTAGCCACTCTGGTGCAGTTTCAAACAATCTGAAACTGTCGCCTAATTACACATCCAGCAGCATAAGGAGCATTAAAATTTATTCTGAATCATGTTTACGGCCAAAACTATTTTCTCTTTCCTTTCGGCTCCATATTCCTTTGGGTCTTTAAGTATTAAGCTGCTAAATGCTGCACTATGTTGGGTGATTATTGATTGTCTGCTGTTTGCTATCAGGCTAGTTTTTGTTGTTTCTTTATTCATGGAGCTTCTGCTTCTAAACACCTGACGAGTAAAGCGGCGAGAGTGAAGACAAACAACAAAGCTGTGAGCGTCGAAACCAAAATAATTAGCTGAAAGATGCTAAAAAGCATTTGACGGCTGAGAGGAGCTTTACAGTCAGGGGGAAAGCTCTGCGTTTCCCATTACACGCAGTCGCTTTTCTATTCTGTCACTGATGTAAAAGTTTCAAAACTTTAATAAGAATATTTTTTCTGGCGATGTGCTTTGATTAGCTCGTGTTCCTCCTGTGGTATTTCCTGCTTTGTCATCTCATTTCACCTCTGCGCAGCCCTGCCTCTGCTCTACAGTCCAAATTTTAATTTTGGATGAGCGTTACGAGCACAAATGTGTGGCTGAGGAGGAGAGCTGGAGATCAATCCGAGCTGAGGGAATCGAGGCCGAAATCTGGAAAGCAATTCCTGCCGGTCAGGCCAGAGTTGGAGGAAGTAAAGAGCAGGCAACCCAGAAGGTCACAGCTTTTGTTGAAACTGTTGAAACGACATCTATTACCAGGGATCTGGAACATATTACCTTTTGTGCTCCGGGTAATAAACTCGGTTTAGCCGTAGATACGTTTGCGCTGTTTTCCTGCCCGTCGTGTCGGTCACATTCAAACTTTCAGTAACCTTGGCTTTGCCATATCTCATCATTAAAACCAGGTTCACGTGGAGCGGCGTGAGACTGTCGGATTCATCCGGAGTTACGTTAAGATTAGACGTGCGTGTGATGACATTTGGCTTAATCGAGGAGCTCCGGCTCACTTCTACATCTGAGAGGGAGAGGAGGGCGAATGTGAGGTGCTTTGTTTGCTTTGATGAATCATCTTTCTCCTAGATTAAATACGTATCTGTCTCCAAAAGTGTAATTGACAGCGAGCAAGAGCATTTGAACTGTACCACCGGCCTCACTCTGCCAACTAATAAGCTACATTTCAGCTTTGATGTGCAAGTGTGTCACCTCCTGAGGAGAGAAGCAGAGGGAGGGGACGCACCTTCCCTCTCTCCCTTTTCCAACTCCTCCACTCACAGATATTATCAGAGTATCTGTGAGACGCCATCTGAAGTGGGATACACACACACACACACACACACACACACACACACACACACACACACACACACACACAGAGTTCTGTACATCAAATTATTAATCACCATAACAAGGAATCGTCAGCAGCGCCCACAAACCGGCACAACACAAAGCGGCGGTTCTGACTGTGGCTAAAGGAGCGATATCCATAATTAACTGATTGCAGAGATGCCACATGGGACAGGCAGCCTTCCTGACAAATTGCAGAGCATAAAGTGAAGATCAATAGGATGGAAGGAATAAAAGTCACCCTGGAAAATTCATTTTTTTAGTCCGTCACAATGTTCCCGTCTGTGTGTGTCCATCAGTCTTTTCACGTCCCGCCTCTTTGTCATCCTCCCTCATTAACATGCCTTTTAACGGCGACATATAAATGACATTTAAACATAAATCACAAACATTAACATTTATAAACATGAGGGTTTTATGATGGCTCGGTAATGAGGTTGTTATAAATCCCTAGGCCACAGTTCACAGTGCCAGCAGACGCATAAACTGCAAAGTGCACTTTAACAAGGGCGCAATGTGGTGTCTCGCCACCTCGCTGTCCCAAAAGTCATTGACGTCACTGGATGACTGATTTATGGGTCGGGCTGCAGGTGACACACATATGCATATATTCATATGACGTACATAATGAACCCAGATGTGCAGATTCAGGCTCAGATCCTTCTGAGAAGCCTTAGGCTCGGTGGGTTCTGGCTCGGGCCTTTCTGCATGTCTGTCTGTGTCTGTGTGGGTTTCCTCTCAAGATCAGACATGCTGATTCAGCTAATGGCACGTAGGTGTGGATGTGAGACCGGTGGCCTGTCCGGTGTGTACCCCATCTCTCACCCTATGACAGCAGGGGAGGTTTTCTTAAGCGGTTAGGAAAATGAGTGGATGGGTTTTCCAGCAGAAGGCATCGGTGTCAACCACAAAGCATTTCAATGCCAGAGCATTTGAAGGTCATAGATCTGTTCCCCCACACTTGTGTTTTATGAACATTAAGCTTTCTCTGCAATACTTCTTGATAGCAAAAAAAACTATGACAGTTTAATTGAAAGCGCATGGTTAAGGTGAGGAAGGTATTCCCACTGTGCGCACTGAAAAAGTCAGGACCGCAAAGAGCCTCGAAAAACCCGAGGATGTCCCCGAACAACATGACCCTTAATCGAAAATCAGTGACCAAGTTGGGAGTTTCACATCCAACTAATCTGCTTTATCTGGATACATTTATATTATATTTTTGAATACCTGAGATTAAATGGACCCTTTTTGTCAAAAACGATTTCTCAACTCACGATTAGATCAATACTGACAATCCCAAACAACAAAGACGGAAAAATCCACAAAGAGTCCGAAAGAAAAAAAGTCAGAGACACTGACGTTGCAATTAGCCACCGATAAATAAATAAATACATAAATGATGAAGTTCAAATGATGTGGTGACACTACAAAATAACAAAATATTATTTGTAAGGACTGACTGTATGACTTCAGATTACTCGAAAGTCTCCTTTATTTGAAGGGAGGTTTGTCTCGGACTGTTACACACTTTACTTTGAGTGATGTTTGTTCGTCTACATTTTTATTTTTTGTTGCCATTATTCCCTCCCCATGTGATCAGAGTGTGATAGATCCCTGGGCTTTAAATTAAAAAACAGACGACCCCCACACCTGATTGTCATTCCACTGAAAATCAGAAATTAATCAGAAAATCAGGTTTTTTCAATCCTGCCAAATGCTGCTAATCCTCCAGGTTTACACATACCCACAGATGTGCAACGGTTGATCCTCTTCTTCAATAAATAAATTAATGACCCAGGTGTTATATTTTATTTCACCTTTAATTCAATTCTCTTTCTCTGCTTTTGGGAGAAAATCTGATGTTGTTTCATAATGATGCATAATGTTAGCAAATCTCAAAGATAGATGGATGGATGGATAGATGGTAAATGGCCTGTATATATATAGCGCCTTACTAGTCCCTAAGGACCCCAAAGCGCTTTACATATCCAGTCATCCACACATTCACACACTGGTGATGGCAGCTACATTGTAGCCACAGCCACCCTGGGGCGCACTGACAGAGGCGAGGCTGCCGGACACTGGCGCCACCGGGCCCTCTGACCACCACCAGTAGGCAACGGGTGAAGTGTCTTGCCCAAGGATGGATGGATAGATGGATAGATGGATAGATGGATGGATGGATAGACAGACAGACAGATATAGATGGATGGATAGATGGATGGATAGATAGATGGATGGATGGATAGACAGACAGACAGACAGATATAGATAGATAGATGGATGGCTGGATAGATGGATAGATAGATAGATAGATAGATAGATAGCACTTTGGTGCATTTAAGGATAAGTGCTGTAAGAAGGAATCGACGACTACAAAAACAACAGCAATAAAGTGCAGCTTGAATGATGCTTGTACAAGGAAAGCCATTACGGAGCGGGTCAATAGTGTAGGACAAGCAGCCTGCGTATTAAACCGATCATGACATCAAGCTAAAGACAGAAAAGGCCTCTGAAGACTTCCTTTTGGCAGCACTTTATTCATCTGCAGCAGAGCCTTTTCATTAGGCACTGGACATAATAGATGATGCATTGATTCTCTCTTCGCTCTGTGTCACTCTGTCTATACCAGCGCTGTCAAAGACTCTGCAACATTTCTGAGTTTTCGACTGTGGCGAGCGATCAAAAACAAACATTAATCTTGATTATAGTCCACTCTGAGACATGAGAACAAGATCGTTTTTGTCGATTCATCATGCCGCCTCCTCTCTTAGAACCAGAGAACCGGGCCTTGGCTCCTTCTAAGCATTCAGTTCAGATTCTGTTTTCATGTGAAGGGTTAAAGGTAAGCGGAGAGGAGAAAGGAAAAAGGAGACGATGCAATGAAATTTTGCCACCACCTATTTTCTTGAGTCGTGGCTGCACAGCAAGTCCAAAGCTGTGCATTCAGAGTTTTGAGGATCAAATCAGCGGCTGTAATTTTTTACAGCTATGTGCTTCTGTGTGAACTCCCCGAGGAGGCAATAGTGGGCTTGTAATGTACCAGTTTACAGCAAGTACTGAGTGATGCAAGTCTTTATGGTTATATTACCTGTAGGTGTTATATAACTGCAACCACAGTGTCTAAGTGTTGGAGGAAAAGCAGATAGGTCTGGCCCCAGTTCGCCTTACAAACGATGCACGTTGAAGACTCAATTAGCGCTCAAAGAGGCAGCATTCACCGTTGCTAGGTGCTAAATGTTAGCAAACATAGGACAAAATATATGATGAACAAAGGAGCAATTAAATTCATACAAGTATATATAAATATACATTTAAAAAGTGAGTGACATTTAGCTAAAGCTACAGTAAAAACATTACTAGTGAGGTCCTCATGCTTAACTCCAAAGCCAAACTTCATGCTGCACAGCCCACAGCAGCTGCCTGAAGGGCCGATGTCAGGTGGGTGTGAAATGTACTGCTGGTGGTATGAAAGGCACAAAAGCAGATGGATGACACGTCAATACTTCTGTGAAAGTAGCTCCAACTGGCTCAGTGTACCTGCCATGGCTCACCCCCCACAACCAGCTGAGTCCAGTGTTTCACTGAGAACTTACAGTGTCATGAATAAAAAAAGAAGAAGAAGAAGACGTGTTTGTGATTCAACAACTGCAGAAGAATAAAGCACTGATGAAAGAAAACAGGGGCGTGTCCAGATGGACGGCATGGGGTGGCACCGCCCCTCCCCACTTATTTAAGTGCAGCAGTAAAGTGATATGCACAGTAACTAGTCTATCATTACAATCAGTGCATTAAGTCTAGTTTGTTGCTAAAATCTATGACTATAACTTTTAAGGGCTCTTAACACGTGTTTTGCCACTTTGTCAAACAGCCAATAAAGAGAAAATCATTTCAGAATTAAATTTTTTATCACCATTTTTCACATTTTTATTTATTTCCCTTCAAATACTTTGATTTCCTGTGGGCCCTCCCTGCCTTGTTCATGGTCCACCGTGCTGATTGGTGGTGTGGTGTACTTTTTGTCCAAAATGTGCACCGTAACTCATTATGCAGGGACAAAGACTTCTCTTTGCATCAGAGTGGTTCGGTGATAGCTGCCGGTGCGTACAGCAAAAGGATAATGTGGATAGAAAATCATTCAATCTTATTAAGTTTCCACTCTCTCTCTAATGGCCACTTGAAGTTGGTTCTAAAAGCTCCCATGTTAAAAAGTCCAACTTAACAGCATTAAAGGGGATGTTTGCAGCCTGGTACATGAAGCAGTTTCAGTCTCTGTAGCTAGTTAACCCCTTTATAACCACTTTAACACAACTCACCTGTTTAAAATGCATTAAGACTTAAGTCACGCATTATTTGAGATGTGGCCACGTTAAGTGAAAGGGACTTACAGTGGCCTTGTTTGTGCTGTCGGTGCCTTTTGGAGCATTGTTTGTGCTCACTATAATAACTTGGTTTACTCCAGGTACTCTCAGCCTGTGTACGAAATTAAAATTGCTGTTATTCTTATATCTTTTCATATTTTGCATCTTATTGGCTGGTGTTCTGAGTGAGTGATGCACCCATACGGCTTCGGTTTATGAATAAACTTGAAACCAAGCTGCCTATTACCAGCTGATAAATGAGCACTTCACACTCCAGTCATGTCGGACATTTCTGGCTCCAAGCATACATAACATGGCATAACAGTCATGTGACTTTATTTATATAGCTCTACCCATATGGAAAAGATACATATAAATCTTATAAAGTTTGTATTTGTCTTGTGTGAAACTTGATGTGAAAACAGATATAAGATCCCTTGAAAAGTTATATAAATGAAACTTGTATGTTTTGGATACTTCATAAACAATATATGAAAGTAATGAGAAAGTGGCCACTTTCATGAGTGAATCATACAAGCATATTTGGGGCGTATCTGTAACCGGAAGGTCGCCGGTTCAATCCCCGGGCTCTCTGTCCTGGTCGTTGTGTTCTTGGGCAAGACACTTTACCCTACCGCCTACTGGTGTTGGCCGGAGGGGCCAATGGCGCGATATGGCAGCCTTACTTCTGTCAGTCTGCCCCAGGGCAGCTGTGGCTACAACTGTAGCTGCCTCCACCAGTGTGTGAATGTGAGAGTGAAGGAATAGTGGCATTGTAAAGCGCTTTGGGTGCCTTGAAAAGCGCTGTATAAATCCAATCCATTATTATTATAATTATAAGCCTTATGATTCACTCTATGAAGTAGGCCACATCTGATGCAAGTCTTTTATAAGTGTTTTCCATATGTGTATATCCCAAATATCCCAACACATTTCACCTCAGGGTGCTTTTTATTGCAAGTAGGTACCCAACAATAATACAGAGAAAGCCCCAGTAATAATAACACAACCCCCTACGAGCAAGCACTTTGGCGACAGTGGGAAGGAAAAACTCCCTTTTAACAGGAAGAAACCTCCGACAGAACCAGGCTCAGGGAGGGGCGGGGCCATCTTTTATATAATGTGTATGATTACTAACTTCAGACTCAGCCCAGCTGTTTCCCTGCTTTACTTAGTCATACTCAGCTAACTGGCTTTAGACTGAGAAAGGTTTGTGTAAACAACAGGCTATTACACCATAAACATGTTCAAAATGTCATAAAGGTTCAGCTCTTAAATTGTGAAACTGTCAGATTTGTTTTCGTCCTTGAAGCAAAAATGTTCGTCAAATTACAAAATACAAAACAAACAAAAACAAATCACTAACCAGCTTTTGTTTAATCAGCTGTAGCGAACAGGTCAATCCAAACTGAAAACACATTTCATGGTGATGTATGAGTAATGATTTCAAAGTCACTGAGTGTAAGCGATGCTAAATTATGATAGGACTGTGTGTTTAATGACAGTGCAGTAACTCTCATTAACATCTGACATCTGTCTGCATATTAAAAACTCATCTAAGGAGTTAAAGACACCTAACCGGCAATGAGACCTAAAATAATCCACACCGAGTAGCTGAGATTTCTAGATTGTTACAAGAAATTCTTGATTACTTTGTGATATATGGCTTACTATTAATTACCCGTCAAGTAAAGTAGAGCGATGGATTAGCAGACCTTTCTTTCTTTCTTTTTTTGGTCATAACTCAAGACAAACAGAAAGGAGACAAATGATTTGATTTACCAGAGTTCAGTTAATATTCACGTCCATAAAGCTTCTGAGGTATCGTCCATAATGTTAAAATGAACGCACAAAGCTATTGGCATAATTACAGCCATATTAACATTATTAATTAAAATGTGTTGGGGTTTTTTAATTGTCTGAACCCACCATAAATCAGAATAGCTGTAACAGATGTGATAACAGTAGCTGTTCACCAGTTAGCCGGCGAGCACTGAGCGGCGCTGCGTTAGCCGCTCGTTTGGCATACAGATGTGAATGTTAATGTAAACATGCTCTGCATTGACAATGTTGTGTTTGTGTTGCTTTTTTGTTTGTGTTACTCGTGTATTAATTACGCAACGGGGGCGAAATTAATTATTCAGCATTTATCTTATCTAGAAACCTATAACATCACATACGGACGTGATTGTGTAGCTTTAATTTTGTTCTTTTGTTTAACTTGATTGCTTCTCCTGATTCGTTTCCAGCTGGGTCTGCATCGCCTAAACACTCTGATCTTTGTCCCGCTGGTTTGTGTTCTTTTCACTGCTTTTTAATTGGATGGCGGCCATTTTTTTTCATTGCGTTCCACGATGCTTTTAATGTGCTGCTGTTTCTGCTTGAAGACATTCAGTGCATGTTTTTGCTCTGCAAGTTTAAAGTCGCAGCACATGAAGACTATTGGAGATGTTCACGTTTGCAGAGCATCTTTTACAATCCTGTAAATCTTCACTGATTGCTGCTATCGTTCAGGTTGAGTCATGTGTATGTATATTGTGTTTATATATGTGTGTGTGTGCATGAATGTGTCTAATAGCCCCGCAGCAATTTCACCCCACGTTAGATGTGATGGATCAGCCACACGCTGCCACACACCTCAGAGCTGCAGGTGTAAAAAACAGTCAACACATGTATCAAGGAGCCACAGAGAGCAGCGTGATTCTGCAGGGCTGATGCAAGACGACAAGGGAATAATAATGAAACACAGCTGCTGTTTTGCCACTGACCTGGATTGATACAGTACAAAGAGAGACGCAGACGAGCTCAATCCTCCAACACAGCTGGTTCTCCGCTGAAACAAGCTGCCTCTAATCCCATTTGTCAACTGCAAAGATGCGCTTCGATTTTAGGGTCGTGGCGCCCAACAGCAAATTCAAACGCGTCTAAATGGCAGCCATCACCACTCGGGATGGCTTTCCAGATGCACGAGTTTTTGCATGTAAGCCCAGACGTATAGGTCAGCACAGTTTATGAGCGATGTGCTTTGGACTGTCAGCGGCGCTTACTGTAATAAGACATCACAAGCATGTGCGCCGCGCATACAAACATGAGTTTATCCCCTGTCTGCCACAGAGGCCTCAACATTAAAAGGTGCTCGATTGCTCACTGTACATCTCTGGCTTTGTGCGTGAAGGCAGCATAAATAATACACATGATCAGTTTCCTTATTGTTTGTCTTTGATGCAGCAGCAGCCTCCTTCTGTCAACCTGGCTTCTCTGCCTCGTCTTTGTTGGCTTTGATGCACATTTAACGAGGTTGTACTCAGTCGTTCGGCATGTTAAGTGGATGCCACTGTGCGCTGTATACTCAGTGGATTGTGCGAGTGAGGCTTGTGTACTGGGGGACCGCTGGGTTTTGTTGTTGATGTGTCTCTGTCCTGGCAGTGGCAAACAATACCAAAGATGTGTGTGAAAGAGTCCGGGGTGCCTCTTTTGTGAGAACTACACCCTGAAACAGAATTTTTTAAACGATCCATGCTATGATCTTGGACTTTATATTTCTCTACATAAACAAGCTAGTTTTAGTGTTGTTGCAAACTGAAATTAGGAGCTAATCTGTGATAGACGCGCTGCCTTTTTTCCTCTGCAGAGACAGATTAAAGCTTTGGCTCTTGTTTGCTTGCTGGGCCTGTTTACACTGTCCAAGTTTTTTTAAAGCCTCTCTCGTTTTGTGCAGATCCCCCCTTTAATGTGTTTTCCCTGGCCGAGGCTGTGGCACAGAAAGCACACAGATGATAACTGATGATAGGAGCGTGAGTCATTCCATGACCTTCCAAGCATTCAACTCATTTGACTTTGATGTGTAAAGTAGACCAATGAATGGAGCAGCGGCTGCGCTTTAATTTTGCTCTAAATTACAAACTCAAATGAGTAAAGCGTTAAGTGAACAATAGCAAGGTGCAAGCGGCCCACACTCATTTTCCCGTGACACAACAGTGCCACCTACTGGTGTCTACGTGTGATTATGTGTAATTGTGAGTCCTAGGAAGCGTTTGATTTTCTTCCTTTCACGTTTTTTTCTCTGTTTGTTCATGAGTGTCTAAATGCTTCTGTCTGTGCACTAAAAATCCACTTTATAAAGTTTTGTAAGCATGTAACGCTCTGTGTTGTGAGCACTCACTGCTTTCTTAGTGCTTAAAGAAAATTCCCCCTGATTGAAATCGAGAATCTGTGAATATGTGCACATGCAGTATCTGCACAGCGTGAGTTCAAAGGTCAAGTGAACTCTAATAGATTGATTAGAAATAGGATGCACAGATGGGGATGGGAGCACGCTGATTCATTGACAGCCTTTAATTGTGCAAACAGACGGCACTGCCTTTTCATGAGACCTTCGATTTCATCATATTCTGAGGCACACGTGTGTCGAAGCATTAGTGTGTTTGCACATTTAAAAGCTTAAATAATCAGTGCACTGTTCCCTCTATCCTGTCTAACTTTGCTGTCTGTAAGCCGACCTAATTTAACTGGACTTTGGTGGACGATGACTTTTTTCCTTCTTTTTTGTTGTAGCTTTGCCTCGATTACACAATCAACATGTGGTCGAAGGGCAGACTTCCAGCTCTAATTCCAGGGTTTAACAGAAGTATTGCTTTCAATAAAACACTTTCATCCCTATAGACAGATTTAAATCCACAATCTCTTCTTTTCACCAAGATTTCCAAGAGCTAGACACCGTGGAGGGAGCGACTTTTAATGAAAAGTCACGTGACATAAATAAGGCAACTCTGAAGTTGAGCTTCGTAGGTGTTCACGTTTAACCTGATATTTAATGGAGTAATACTATTATTAACTACCTCTGAACATCAATGAATTTATGATTGAAGTTCAAAAATAAACCCATAAAGTCCAAAGAAGCTGAAATCATGAGGAGTACTGAGGTTTGTTCGTAGTCGAGCAGCCAGTGACTGTGACAGCCAAATGCCTTCCTGTAACTTTCACTTGCAGTGCTGTTGCTAGGCTGCCTAAATTGGCCTGTTGTTTCCTCATCCATCAACGTTACTGTAACAAGAGCAACGCATGCAAATCATTGCCTGGAGCAAGCAGAATACAGTTTTCCTCATATCTCTCTTCACTGGTCCCCAGATTCCTGGTGAATGAGATTAAATCATCACGAATCAACAGTCTTCACAGCCTGAATCTTATTATGTAATGATTGAAAACCTATAAAATGCCTTGATGCTGTCTCCATCAGGGAGATGTCTTATCAGGCACCAAGCTTTGCTCCCTGTGCTTCAGATGTGTGCTACTTTTGTCAGCCAAACACAGTCACTGAAATGTCATTTATTCCACATGCTGATCTTTTCCCTCAAATGAATACTGCACACTGTGCTTAATTCAAAGAGGCAATACAAATGTTTTTGTCTTAGCTCATAAATCGCTTTCCTCACCAACAGATGAGGCTTCAGCACTGTGTGTGAGGAGGTGGTATCAGATGACGGTGCTCTCTTCCTCCCTCTTTACCTTCGACTCATTGGACTTCAGTTATAACACCACTAACTGCAACCAGAGCTTCTCAGAGGATCCAGGCTTCGTTGGATGTGGACCTGAGGCGAAACAATCTTGAGCATAGGAAGGTTATCCAACACGTTCTCACTCCCAAAGCATAACATTTTACGCTAGGTGACAAATCGTCAACATATTACGTTTTCGGCTACCCACCACGTTCCTAAATGACGACCTCGGAAAAATGAGGAAAAATGAGAACCGTATAGACTCAAACTACACATGTTCGCTCTTTTTCTTCAAATTGCTTAGAAACACGCTATTTAACATCATTAAAGTCCTGGTTAACCTCGGGAAAAAGGTTATGGTTAGGGCTAGGGATAAGGTTAGGTTTAGGGCTGGAATACAGGGCTGGAACGTCTATTACCGCGGGAGCGTCATTGCACTGGATTTCGGCCATAACCCGCCGCGTACCACAAGAACGCCGAAGGTCTCCTTTCGCGTTCCTCAGGAACGCCGCGGGACGTGACAAAACGTCGGCATGTTACGCCTCGGGAGTGAGAATGGGCTGGGTTATCACACACTCACTCTCATCTGGTGTAACTCGACAACCTGCACATCAGCACCAGCGTATCAAAACACGATGTTGGTTGATTTCTGGAGAAAGCCAAGCTCATCGGTGCGCTCGGTCTTCCTCCACAGAATCTCTCCACAGGTTGGACTGGTGCAAATTGCCAGGTGATAACAGACAACACTCGCGCTCTGCTCAAGAAAGGCCAAAGTTGTCTCCATCTGCTGGACAGGCTGAGCTCTTTTGAGGTGTGCAGGACATTACTGAAGACCTTTCATGACGTAGGTCCTTCATCTCCTCAGACTGTATAATACCCACACAGGATGAAGGTGTTTAAAAAATGCATGTTGTTATCATCACTCTCACTGCGCTATATGTACATATTGTTTTACTTTATTTTACTTTTTATAGAACCCATCTGTACATCGTTTAGTATTCTAGCACAGCGGTCCCCAACCTTTTTTGCGCCACGGACCGGTTTATGCCCGACAATATTTTCATGGACCGGCCTTTAAGGTGTCGCAGATAAATACAACAAAATAAAACTAGTACCGGTACCGAAAAAAAGAAGATTTATTCATAACACACGTGAAAAGACCCAGGAAAACCGAGTTAACAATAAAAACAATAACAAAATAACGCTGAAAACCGATACAAACCCTGAAAACTATACATTTCACACCTGAGCCTCAACTCTCACGGACCGGTACCGGTCCGAGGCACGGGGGTTGGGGACCGCTGCTCTAGCTTATTGTGCACTATTTGTACTTTATATCTCTCATTCACTGCTTCTTCCTCCTCCTCGTGCTCCTGTAACAGGGAAATTCCCCAGTGTGAGATTAAATAAAGTCTATTTGATGTGATAGACATAGAAATAAACATTAATCACAGTGTTTCAGGTATAGAGGAATTACACCGTCAGCTGTTGGTTGATGGTGTAATTGATTGGTTTCCTGCTGAATGGACAGGTTCTTATGTCGCACTTTTCTATGCTGGTTGAGCTTCAAACCCTTCGGTACAACATGCCTCATTCACACTTAGATTAATGTAACAGAGACCAACTTTGGGTTCTTTATTTTGCCCAACGATACTTTGGCATGCAGACTAGAGCAGCCAGGAAGTGAACCACCAACCTTCCAGTCAGAGGATGGCCAGCTCTACTTCCTACTGAATTTCCCGGAGGATAAAGTTTCATCTATGGGGCGATCGTGGCTCAAGAGTTGGGAGTTCGTCTTATAATCGGAAGGTTGCCGGTTCGAGCCCCGGCTCGGACAGTCTCGGCTGTTGTGTCCTTGGGCAAGACACTTCACCCGTTGCCTACTGGTGGTGGTCAGAGGGCCCGGTGGCGCCAGTGTCCGGCAGCCTCGCCTCTGTCAGTGCGCCCCAGGGTGGCTGTGGCTACAATGTAGCTGCCATCACCGATGGGTGGATGACTGGATGTGTAAAGCACTTTGGGGTCCTTAGGGACTAGAAAAGCACTTTACAAATACAGGCCATTTACCATTTTACCATCTAATCTATCATATCTATATATGACCAGCTCTACTTCCTACTGAATTTCCCGGAGGATAAAGTTTCATCTAATCTATCTAATCTGAACCATAGGCAATGACTTTTGATGATGTCATATGAATATGAATATGATGTGATATCCAAAGTCTTTGTGATTTACCTCTGAGAAACGCTCCTTCTCTCTTTTTATACCCAATCGTATTACTGACCTGCTGCCAATTAACCTTTTAAAGCTACAATAATTAATTAGATTTGCAAATCATTGCATTCTGATATTATTACTATTTAGACACAGACATTTAATCCCATATAATATTAGATATTAGAGAATAATCCCACACTGGGAAAATCCACGTTACACTAGTTCACGGGTCAGGAAGGAAAGGGGAATTTGGGCTCTAGTTGTTCTCGTGTCTTGGGCGGCTCTGCTTTAGTGTCTCTATGAAATAGTTGAAAATAGCTGCCTGGCTGATATAGAGAACAACATTGGTATTCTTGATACAGAGCACTGGGCTGCTGGGACACGCTGGGTCCTGATATTGCATGTACTGCAGATAAGAATAGTTAGACACGTACCACTCACCTAAATGTTATTGCAAACCAAGCTCTGTCTCCATGGCAAAAGCACTCCTGGTGGCAGTGGCCTTTCCCTTTTTCATCAACAGCATGCACTCTAATATATGTACAACAAAAACTCAAGGCAGCTCCAGGGATGTCAGTGTGATCGAGCATCATTGGCAGAGGACGTCTGACGTGCAGAGACGCCGCTCGGCAGCCCACAGGTCCAAACTGGATGTGCCGCTGTCCTCGTGCAAAGCGGCTCGTGGGTCACACATCCACGTCTTTCGTCTGTGTTTGGGAGGACATGTGAGCAAACAGAATTTTTCCCTTTTTTAGATCACAGCAGTGTCTTTCCTGAGTGGCATACATGTGCTGAGCTTTGTTGTGTTATTAAGCATGATGACTAAAGCTTGAGAACAGCCAGTTCTCTCATCAGTCTGTCAGTGTCACTGCAAACAGACATGTTTCCTTCCTCCTGTTGCATTACAAGAAACGAGCTGCTGTGTGAGAGCGGCGCACTGAAATAACTGCCATTAGGACCCACACACTCTAACCCCGATGGCGAATGCATTATAGATGGCCACTTCACAATGTGTCGAATCATATCTTGATTTGCATGCGTATCACACATTTGATCTTCTTCAAGCAGGAATAACAACCAAAGCAGAGATCTGAGAGATTCTCAGCGCTGGAAGAGGGAGAGGCATGGAGCTCAACACTAATGAAGACGTCGTTCTGCCGAGGTTCAGAAATGATGTTGGGCTTGTGATGTTTTCCACAGCGAATGTGTTTGTGCTACACAGCAGACTTTGCCTGTTTAATAGCAAAGGATGCTTTGCAGTGAGCGTGTACTGCTTCCCTGACTTTGTTTTTCAAACCTAAAATGAAATATCTGCAAAAACCAGTGTTTAGCAGTGAGGACACCTACACCTTTGTAAATGCACAAAAGCCATCTGTTACGTCCGCAGCAATACTGGCGGTCTTGTAGCCAGAGCACATGGAAGCACAAGCTGTGGGAGTGGTAGTAAGCCTCTTAGCGTTTGCCAACACTGTTGTGTTGTACATTGTACAATTAGTGCAGAAAATTTCATTCATGGTTTAGTCTTCTGTCTACAGGAGCTTCCTTGGAGCCTGCCAGGAGGATTTACTCTGATCTATGGGTCTGTCTGGGATTCTACCTGAGTGTATTGTGACAAACTATTAATGCACACCCGAATGTAGTTCTTAGAGACATTGGTCAAAATAAAATAGAGTAAAACATGCAGTGAAAAACCAGAACACAAATCACATACACACTAAGAGCAAGAGCCTGTTTAACCATTTATGTCAGAGAGCAGAGCGTGGCGTCTTCAGTCACAATTATCTTGAGTTTGTCTGGTCCGGCTTCCTCACGTTACCCTCCAATAATCCTTTGACATTTCTCACCAGAGATGGGCGCGTTACTGTAATCCGATTACTTTTTTCAAGTAACGAGTAAAGTAAGGGATTACTATTGCAAAAACGGTAATTAGATTACCGTTACTTTCCCGTAGGAACGCTGCGTTACTGCATTACTAAAAAATTGTAGCGAGAGTGTCTCATGACAGTGACGTAAGCGAGTGCGACGTTCGTGACAACAGCTGTGTGCAGATCAACAATGGATAATATATCGAGTGCAGAGAGAGTATGAGCGTGCAGCGTTTAAAGCGTGGAAGTACTGACCTTACTTTGAGTTTGATTCCATAAAAAGTGACAAAAACATTAGTGTCCGTTGTGCGTGGGAAGAAAACTTCCTTTTACAGCAAAAAAACCCCTAAACTTCCAAACAAGCACCGAGTAGCTACGACGTAATGGGAAACTCACAGAGAAACTCGCGGATTCTTCCACTGACCGCAGCACACCTGCACCAGGGTAAACCTCCGCCTACCCCACTCCTGCTTTACAGGTGAAAATAGAGCAACAGGATCGCTAGTCTTTGACTTTATTTATTTTCTGCTGTGTTTTACTTGCATCTATTTGAAAGACTGAGTGTAAACACAAAAAATATTTTATTTTATGTGCTGGAATGTGCAGAAAATAGGTTTCAATGTTAAACTAATTTCTTCCAGTCAGAGAATGTTGCATTTAATTAAATTTTTGCTTGATGCATAAAGTTAAAAGATTAAAACTAATAAAACAAGTTTTAAAAAGAGACTTTTCCATTTGATTACATTTTGTATGATGATTATGTAGAAAAAGTAGAATTGGGCTGAAAGATCTATCACTTTATCACCTATTCAGGTTGTAAATCGTGTTTTTAAAAAGTAACTAAGTAACTATGTAATTAATTACTTTTGAAATCAGTAAGTAATCAGTAAAGTAACTGGATTACTTTTTGGGGGAAGTAATCAGTAATTAGTTACTGATTACTTTTTTCAAGTAACTTGACCAACACTGTTTCTCACACCTGAGTTTTTTTCCAGTTCTGTTGGAGAAAAACATGAAAGTGTTCAGAAAGTCTAGTTTTGGACTTTTGTTCCACATTTGTTAAAGTGTATAAAGGTTAACACCGTTATAACAAGGTGTCACAGATTTGCATAAACAGCTCTCAGATTCAGTGGGCTTTAAAAAAAACCCCTTGGTTTTCCTCATCCAGAAAATCTTTTGTACTTTAGCGTTACCATTGTAATAGCCTAAAATACCAACATCGTTTTCTCATTTATCTGGACTGTAAACAGGCTTTTATGCTTCTTTGATCTCACTGAGCACGTAACCAAAATGAAACATAAACCTTTAAACTGAGGACACCCGTCTCTACCCAACCAACCCAGTTACCCGAGCATTTGTATTCCACCGGTTTCTTTACAGTTCAACATACTAATTAATTCTGTTTGCTGTTTTGACGAGCAGACGGGATTATTGCGTTTCCAGTCACACTCTGATCAACTTATCCAAAGAGGCTACACACACTCAAAAGTGTTTGCCTGTCCCAGTGGGAAGGAGCTTCTATGAATTTCCACTCCTGGAAATTAGTCGTAGTTTTACTCTCTGTGTGCACACTCGCATAGGCCACAGAGATTTCAAGAATTTATGTGAAGTCCTGATCAAACTTAAACTGGTGGACTGCTCGTATTGGGACTTTCTGCCCAGTCAGCTTTTTGATTGGGAAACATCCTGCCCACTTTCTTTACAGCAGCGATTGTGTGTCAGCGCCAACAAGAGAGAAAAAGTGTATGTGTACTCAATGTGTAAACACTCTGCTTTTCCACTGACGGGTCAAAGAGCAAAGGGCTGTTTGAGGCCGATGGCCGTGGGGGGCACGTACTGTCCCATCCGAATCTGTTACAACCCTTTGAAATCTCTGGGATTTAGTCACCAGTTAATTCCCAAAAGTTTTAATCCATCTAATCTGCTAACCTGCCATTTCTTTATTTGTTAGTTGATTTATTTAAAAAATTATGCTTCCATGAGTTTAATCCATAAACAACATGTTTTATTTCATGTTCTACAGCTTTATTATGTAACTAGTTTTTTACATTTTATCGTTTTTAAATGTTTTGGTGTTTTTAACTTGTATTGATATTAGGGATGCGATACTGGTATCGGTATCGGGGCCGATACTGTAAAATGTGTGTGTACTCATACTCGTAAAAGTTAACCGATACCATGAACCGATACTAACTTATTTCATTAATCAGAGGGTGGCTTGTCATTTCTGTTGTAGTTTTTTAGATTGGCCACTAGGGGGCCAATTATTATTTTATCTATTATTTATTTTATAATTTTTGCAATAATTTCAAAAGTTTATTTTATTCTCAAACCTAATTTGTATTTATTTTATTCCGAACAGAAGTGTTTATTTATTATTCTGAAAGCTCGGGACAGTGCCAATAGTTCAGTGATATTTTGTTAAATTACATTGTGGAGACTGCAATAATTTAAGAGAAGTGTTTATTTTTCACTTGAAATTTTTTTGTGGTCATTTTTATTAAGATTTTATTTTTTATCTGCAGGGAATATAATAAAATCTGTCTTCCTATCCATTGCATTTGTGTGTGTGTGTGTGTGTGTAGTAGAAGTATCGTTTTTTGTACTCTGTATCAGCAAGTACTCAGATCCAAGTATCGGTATCGTATCGGTTTGAAAAAATTGGTATCGTTGCATCCCTAATTGATATGCATCAGTTTTATTTCTTTATCTCTTTATTTTCAAATAGCAGTACAGCACTTTGTTTGAAAGCGCTTTATAAATAAAGTTATTATTATTACTAACTAAATCAAAGTGTTCTTAACAGTAATTTAGTCAAATATTAAAATGCTTCTGTGAAGACTGATAGCCGTTACAAATATTTCTATAATGTAAATAGTGTTTTCAACCATGATCCTCAAAATGACATCATTACAGTAGCATCCTCTCACAAGCAGGTGCTGTTATATAACTGTCAGGTTGGTGATATTGCCCATGAACAGTAGCTCCCAGCAGAGTTTTCAAAAATGAAAGCCAAGGAGGGCCCATCATTTCTGACTGATGGTGGAAGGCTGAGCCGAGCTTTGGAGATGGGCAGTCTGGGGCTATTTTCCAACTCCACTGTTAGTCTCTTTTAGTGTCTTAGAGTCCAGCAAAACTAAAGGAGTGGGAATGTTCTAGCATTATTCCCTAATAAGAGTTAAAAAAGAAAGTCAGCATGAGAAGCAGAGGCTGGTGCACGCTCTTTTTATGGGGTTTCTGGGGTAGCTGTAGATCAGTAGTTAGAGCAGGTCATCATCGGATACTAATCAGACGTTTGGTGATTGATCCCCGGCTGCTCCAGTCAGCAAATATCCTTGGGGAAGATACTAACCCACAGTTGCTCTCTGATGCATCCAGAATCATGAATGTTAGATAGAAAGCTCTTAAGCATAGAAGGTTAGGCGTGTATGGATGGGTTAATAATAGATGCTGTATATACAGTGATGGTCAAGTTAAAAAAAAAAAAAAAAAGTAATTAGATAACCTTTCAATAAACCTGCCAGTCCAACTTTTTGCAAAATCCTTCATATAAAATATAATCAAATGGAAAACTCTCTTTTAAAAATGCTCGTTTGTCATTGTGTCATGAGACACTCTCACAAAATCATAACTGTATGTTTGGATAATATGGGGATTCTTGTTTGTCATCTATGTTGTCAACACTTGCACGATGTGGACATACAACAGTTAATCTCTCTATTTTTAAACTACTTTTACCATTTCTCTCACATTTCAAAATAATATCAGGGAAAGATGGAAGGTCAACATGACACCCAAATGAGTCTTTAACTTGTTTTAACAGGTTTCATTAAAAACTGACAAACTGTTAAAAGGATTTGAGTTCATTTGATTGCAGATTTGGGGTTAATGTCCACCTGAGCAGTTCCCCTTCCTTTTTTAACCTTGAACAGCCTGAAACATGAAATAACTACAAGAATATTCACATTTTTTAAAAACGTAAATGTTTATTGAACCTTCTGACAGTTTTTTTTAAAAAGAGAGTGCAATTAAATATCAGTTTTCACATATGGATCTTGATTTTTCATATTTTTGCTACATTTGTTCCTTAAAAATGTGCAACTTATTCAGATTCATTCATAAGTGGATGAGAGATGAGAATACTCTGAATATTTATTAGAGTCTGTTGAAATGCTACTCAGCATCTAATGTCTGCGAGCGGGTTAGATAATAACCTTCTCCCATTGGAGGGAGAATTAAACGGAGATTTTCCTGGAGCAGTCGGGACAGTGACCCCCAAACTGAGCAAGTGGCTTCTGTAAATCCCAGAGTGTCTTTGTAAGTCTGGGATTTAGTAACTAGTTTTCTTGCCCTATGAGCCACATCTGCGCTGCAGTGGTTTGTATCATATCTATCTAATAGACTCCAGTTTGTGCATGTAAATGGAGAGTCCTCTTCACACACTGAGGTTAATTATGGAGTTCCACAGGGTTCAGTGCTAGGACCAATTCTGTTTACATTATACATGCTTCCCTTAGGCAGCATCATTAGAAGACATAGCATACATTTTCACTGCTATGCAGATGACACCCACTTCTTAATTCAGATCAAACTGAGGTTATTGTACTCGGCCCTGAAAATCTTAGAAATATGGTATCTAACCAGATTCTTACTCTGGATGGCATTACCTTGGCCTCCAGTAACACTGTGAGGAACCTTGGAGTCATTTTTGACCAGGACATGTCCTTCAACGCACATATTAAACAAATATGTAAGACTGCTTTCTTCCTTCTCTCACCCCAACCAATCACAGCAGATGGCCCCGCCCCTCCCTGAGCCTGGTTCTGTCTCAGGTTTCTTCCTGTTAAAAGGGAGTTTTTCCTTCCCGCTGTCGCCAAAATGCTTGCTCATAGGGGGGTCGTATGATTGTTGGGTTTTTCTCTGTATCTATGAAGCGCCTTGAGGCGACTTTTGTTGTGATTTGGTGCTATATAAATAAAATTGAATTGATTAGAATTGAATCTTAGTAGAATATCTCAGAAACAAACCACAGCAAATTTCTCATTTATTTAGTATCAATATTTTTAGTTAAAACTATGGTAGTCTTAAGATTTCTTCTTTATTACCTGAGCAAAATGTCCTCAATATTACTTTTGTAGACCACATAAATTAGTGTGTGCAGACTGACAAATATTTGTTTAGTGTGAGCACTCAGTCTTTTATATCATGAAAGGATCCTTATGATGACAGCTGTGATCAAACGTATCATCTCACAACTGTGTGCCGTTATGAAGCTGTTGGTTTGTTGATCCTGCCCATGAAGAGGATGCTTCCAGTCGAGTTTTCTAAAATGAAAACTAAGAAGGGCCTGTCAATTCTGACGGGTGTTGGTGTTGTCAGTGGGATCCATTCAGAAATGGTGATGGCTGCTGCCTCTGTTCCCATCTCGGTGACACTGATCGTGGCCTTATGGGATGCCTATGGGAAAAAATAAGAAAGCGGGCAGATCAAAGCTAAGAGTAGGCATGCTGTAGTCCTGTTCCCTAAAAACAAGTAAAAAGGAAACTTCACCCACCTTTGATACTTTAAGTAGAAACTTGTTTGACACAGCAGAGAAATCAGCGATGTTTTCAAAAGCACTTGTGATGCCCATTTCTTGCAATATATTCCTCAAGGAGGCATTAGTGGCAATGGAAAATTTTGGCATATAAAGTTCCACATACCTGAGAAACAGAGAAACCATAATTATACCATTAAACTGCTGGTGGTTCCATCTTTTTCTAACTGGCTCAGCTCCATCTTCACTGCAACAGTCTGGAACAACACATTCCTGCTGATGCCACGCCAATCCGCCAGTGCAGCTTACACACCACCTTCATATCACTCATGAGCAGTGTTGGTCAAGTTACTTGAAAAAAGTAATCAGTAACTAATTACTGATTACTTCCCCCCAAAAGTAATCCCATTACTTTACTGATTACTTATTTTCAAAAGTAATTAATTACATAGTTACTTAGTTACTTTTTAAAAACACGATTTACAACCTGAATAGGTGATAAAGTGATAGATCTTTCAGCCCAATTCTACTTTTTCTACATAATCCATCATACAAAATGTAATCAAATGGAAAAGTCTCTTTTTAAAACTTGTTTTATTAGTTTTAATCTTTTAACTTTATGCATCAAGCAAAAATTTAATTATCTGCAACATTCTCTGACTGGAAGAAATTAGTTTAACATTTAAACCTATTTTCTGCACATTCCAGCACATAAAATAAAATTATTTTACACTCAGTCTTTCAAATAGATGCAAGTAAAACACAGCAGAAAATAAATAAAGTCAAAGACTAGCGGTCCTGTTGCTCTATTTTCACCTGTAAAGCAGGAGTGGGGTAGGCGGAGGTTTACCCTGGTGCAGGTGTGCAGCGGTCAGTGGAAGAATCCGCGAGTTTCTCTGTGAGTTTCCCATTACGTCGTAGCTACTCGGTGCTTGTTTGGAAGTTTAGGGTTTTTTCACTGTAAAAAGAAGTTTTCTTCCCACGCACAACGGACACTAATGTTTTTGTCACTTTTTATGGAATCAAACTCAAAGTAAGGTCAGTACTTCCACGCTTTAAACGCTGCACGCTCATACTCTCTCTGCACTCGATATATGATCCATTGTTGATCTGCACACAGCTGTTGTCACGAACGTCGCACTCGCTTACGTCACTGTCATGAGACATTCTCACAAAAATCACGGTTTTAGTAACGCAGTAACGCAGCGTTCCTACGGGAAAGTAACGGTAATCTAATTACTGTTTTTGCAATAGTAATACCTTACTTTACTCGTTACGTGAAAAAAGTAATCAGATTACAGTAACGCGTTACAAGTAAGTAAAAAAAAATTATTGTATTGCATAGCCAGGATGACGACCGTTAAGGGAGAGAAGTGTACAGCCTTCCAATGGTCACAAATAAGCTCTATACCTTTAGTGCATTGCACGTCCATCTGATTCTCAGTGTAAATAAACTTTGGGTCTCGTAATAGCAAAGCTAAAAGCAGTTTTATGAGACACAGAAATGGGTAACACACTTCATCTACTACCCAGAAAGAATAATCAGACATAATGCAATAAGTCTTACGTCACAGATGCTGAGTTTTGCCAGCTTCTTATATGGTCCTTGTTGATGTTTTCCTCCACACTCCTCATCCAGCCTTCATCAGGAAGGACAATCATCATGGAGGTGTGACGCTTGTATGGCAGCAAGATGATGCTGGTGTGGTTCACTCTGTCCTCAAAGATGTGGTAGTATCCCATCCTCATCATCATATCAACCTGAACTTTGGTCCTGCTGTCAACATGGAAGTCCGCCTTATGTGTCATTTCACTATTAAATGGTTTCTTCCAGTATCCTGCACGACACAGTGGAGAGTGGTGATGACAATATTGGGATGTGTCGGCATAAATCATACTACTTGTTGAAAGTATATTTCAATCATCAGCTGACCTTTTTTATTTAAATATATGTGATATTCATGTTTGTCTATTGTAGCTTAACAATAGACTTGATCAGGCTGCTTACCTTTAAAATAGACATAGTTAATGAGCATCATCATCGTTTCAGGGTCAACATCGTTCACCATATCTTTGATCTTGTCCTGTGTTTTATTGGCAATGTGTCTGTTGATTTTATCTGCAGCCCCAGCAGGGTTAGTAAAGTTGATTTGCAAGACCTCACCAGAGTAATGCTGCTTGACATCATTCAGAAACTTCTCCAGGGGACTGAAACCTGAGTGCACTGCAATGGTATTGCCAACATCCAGCTTTTGGTTCTCCTGGCTTTGTCCAAGCACGTGGAAAAGATGTCGGTAGGCTTCATTGACCTGAGTCTGGTTTAAGGTGCTGTAGCCCAGGCTGGAGAACAGCTGGCTGTGGGTTTCACTATGGGCTCCAGTAGACAGTACGGACAGGGCAGTGGAGATGCCCAGTGGTGAGAAGAAAATGTTGTTTCCAGCAGCAGTCCTCGCATTCAGACGTTTGTAGAAGGCAATGGCAAAGTCAGCATTAGGAGCAGAGAGCTTGTGGCAGCTCATATGGTCTTCAGAACCACGGTTGTGGTGGAGATGGTGGTCTGCCGAGGCTACAGCGAGCAACAGTGCAATGAGTGCACAGCTGCAGAAATGCATCTTTAGAGTCTGTGGATTGGAAATCAAAGAAGTAATACAAAATGAGTTCTAAAAACTGGTTCACCCCAAAGACAAAACGCCAAAACACAGACTTAACAATGTGGTGTTTGCTGTACAGTGCAGCGAGGAATGCCCAGACCTCTACGTCGGAGAGACCAAACAGCCACTTCACAAACGCATGGCACAACACAGAAGAGCCTCCTCCACAGGACAAGACTCAGCAGTCCAGCTGCATCTAAAGGTCAAAGGTCACTCTTTTGAGGATGCCAATGTTCACATTTTGGACAGAGAGGACAGATGGTTTGAAAGAGGAGTGAAAGAAGCATCTATGTCCACTGTGAGCGACCATCTTTGAACAGAGGCGGTGGTTTACGACACCAACTCTCTGCCATCTATAATCCAGTTTTGAGTTCCCTCCCCAGACGCCTTAACGCCCACTCACATCCTGGGCCATCTGACCTCAGGACATCACATGATAAGGTGGGGCCAGGTTTCACAATAAACTCACCCGAAACTCTGGCTGATTGGGACCCACACCCAGTTTCACACCTTGGCTCAGGCGATTAGAGGATCATCAGGGGGTCCTTTTGTCCCTCTGTGGGGGGAAACTCCCACCAGGTTTAAATCTGGGACTCTCCACCATTTGACCTTAGACCTGAAGAAGCTTCTCGGATGAGAGGTGAAACATCTTCAAGCAACTTAAAGAAGTCCAGACGCTTTTCTTTGCAAGCTCCTTTGACTACAATGACCTGGATGACTGAGAACCTTCACAGACATTTCCTGTTAATCTACTGTCAGCTTACATTACTGTGGCTCAATGAATCACTCAAACATTATTTCCCAATACAGTAGCTTACAGTTGTACTATGATGGCCACACTCCCCTCAAAATTACGCAAAATATCTGCACCTACAGTCAAAGAGGCAGAAAAATATAGCGGTAGACCTTGAGAAAACTTGTTTGCCCTCTATTACAGCAGTAATGTTGCAATAGTGGGTGGAAACAAGGTAAACATATGGAAATAGCGAGTTACTATCACTTTATTAACAATGTAATATTCAAGTAATAAGCAAGTAACATCCTGCACCAGCAATGGTGGCAGCCGCAAGTAGGTAGCAGGCGGCCACAGCGCAAAACCACAAAATAATAGCATAGTAATGTTTTGGTAAGACTTTTAAAACCTGCTGCCAGTAGAACAGAAACATCTGGGAAACTTTTCTATACTTCAAAGTCGTAGCAGTTTCAGCATTTTGCAGTCCTGGTTGTTTTTGATTACACAGAAATTAATTCACTTTTTTCTAAGTAATCATCAGACTTTATGAATTTTGCTTGAATGCGTTATTAACATAGAATTAAAGCTGTATTTGTCAGGCTGGATTCTCTGCACAGAAAATACAAAACTTCCACATAACAGGAAACCAAAAATTAACAAAGACAAATGCTGGAGGTAAAAGCATAAAATCTTCCCCTTCTCGTTTCTGCCGTATTGCCGCACTGTCACCTGTTACTGAAACCTTTATCAAAATGTTCAGTGTGTCGGTGTCTCTGCCACAGTAGATGTTTGACTTGTACATACGGATAAAAACAAAGAGCAGAATGAACTGAAATTTTGAGAACACCTCATAACACCGTATAAAATACAAAGAATGAAAAAAGCAGTCAATTAATGGAGGCTTATGCTTACCATTAACATCTTATTTAGTGCAGTTTCCAGAAACTCTGGGTTTTTTTCAGCAAGATTAAAGAAAGTTCGCTGACATTTCTGTTAAAGATTAACACAGATCAGGATTCTCTTTACAGAACGTTTGGATTGATTCATTTGACTTTGTTCATACAACAAGACTTGCTCAACAGCACAGGTCAATAACGCTGAGTGAAGAAATGAAAACAACTGTTCGAAAAAACCGAAGACAGCAGAAATACACGGTACCTTCTTTTCAACAATTATGTTTAACTGAACTTGCAAATCAGGCAACAGACAGCAAAACTTATCTTTATTTATTTTATTTATTTATTTATTTATTTTAGTTAATAACAGGAGTGATATAAAACAGCAATAGGTCATTTTGACAACAGTCTCCATCTACTAGCAAGCAGGAATATTCAGACATAATGCAATAAATGTTACATCATAGATGCTGAGTTTTGTTGATGTTTCTCTCCACACTCTTCATCCAGAATTTATCAGGAAGGACAATCATCATAGCGGTGTTACTGTTGTATGGCAGCACGATGATGCTAGCGTGGTTACCTGCATCCTCATAGAAGTGGTAGTAATCCGTCCTCATCATCATGTCAACCTGAACTTTGGTACTGCCGTCAACGTGGAAGTCGTCCTTATGTGTCCATTCTCTAATAAATGGTTTCTCCCAGTTTCCTGCACGACACAGTGGAGAGTCGTGTTGACAATATTGGGATGTTTCAGCCTTAGTGCTGTCAGCATTAATCTGTGAGTGTAGGTCACGGATGTATTTCAGCTTCCTCAACACAGCAGAGATTTAGCTCTAAAAGATATTTGAGGGATTTGAAAGTGTCTCTCCCACACAACTGTGAGTTGACTCATGAGCATCACTAAAATAATAAAGTTATATGTCTGTTATTGACAGAATAGAAATAGATATTTAAAGGTGAAGGTTTGTTTGTTTTTTTCTGTTTGTTTTTTGGTTTAGTTGGGCAGCAGGCTGCCAATTATTTGTTGTTTTAGGGGTTAGGGTGGGAACAAGATTGAAATTTTGGAATATTCTGAAGCATTTTGTGTTATTGTATACATTGTATTGGAACCTTTGTCTAATAAAAAGACCTTTGAAAGAAAGAAAGAAAGGTGAAGGCACTTCACCCTTGTAGCAATTTTTTGATACACTGGTAAATAGTAACCAGCAGTTCAGCTGTGTTGTAACATTGTAAATATAACTGATGATACCAACGAAGGAAGCAGACAATGAATGCTGAGTAATGTCATGTCTGCTAAAACCACGTGAAACCTAAAAATCATCTTTAAATCTCTTAACTGTCATTTACTTCTTACATTTAAGTACTTAAACGTAGAACTAATAGAGACTGATGCTTACCACTAACATCTTCTGCAGTGACGTTTCCAGAAACTCTTGTTATATTTAAGCAAGCTTAAAGGCAGTCAGCTGACAGTTTACAGATTAACAAAGATCAGCCTTCTCTCTTCTGGATCAACTCTATTGACTTTGTTTATACAACCTAACTTGCTCAACAGGACATGGAAATAACTCCGGGTGCGTCAGGGTGTTTTTGGTAAAAACAAAAAATCAGAATCACGCAAACATACAAGCCTGGAGAAGTCCTGGCAAAATACTCAAGATGGCAGAAATCTGGAGCCATTTAAAAAAGTGGGAAATCTGTCAATTCAAATGACTTCCAGTTTAAATCATTTCTGGACAATAGACAAGCTGGCTTCTTTTTAACGATCATGATTAACTGGGAAGAGAAATCATACTGAGACCTGACAGCAAGACTGACCTTGGTATTAATATTCATTTAAAGCTAAAGGAGTTAAACAGCGCACACACTATCAGCTGTTTTGTCAGGTGGATAATAATGTATTAGGCAAGTGTTAATGCAAGAGTTCAGATGACTGCTCATAGTCAACCTATCATGCTTATTTAAAACTAACCTTTATGTTATTTGTTATTTGACTGGTTGCTTGTGTCATTGAACAAACTTAATCACCTCCCCGACCGACTAAAGATCCCAGTTTTATCAGTACAGGCCTGACAGAAGTAAACATATGCAAAGGTGAAAAGAAGACAAGCGATGCTGCTGTAGTTGCTCAAAAAAGATTGCAACTTACCAATGAACTGATGTTGTCCTTGGCAAAATTACTTATACATACTTTATATATACTTAATAGGGGTGGGGAAAAATCGATACTGTGTAGTATGGTGATATTGTGTTTGCTAATAATGTATGGATACAGGGACAGCAGAAATCGATATTTTGTTACAAAAAGGTTTTTGTGCTCTGACTTCAGAGCATGTTGATCCTTTTTCTGAGCAAGAATCCTGACATTCCTTCACTGTCCAAATGTGTTTAACTTGTTTTTGGCAGCAATAAACATGACAGTTTACTTATTTTAATTTAAGACATGTTTTATTTTAATGAAGTTTAAAACTTTTTTATTTAATGTAAAATTATATTTTGTTTTAATTTACTTTCAAATTCTTCAGTTGCTGAAGGGGCTGCATAGTTTTCATAAACTGCATAGTTCAGAATAGCTATAATTGTACCAGATGGTTGATTCAGTTAAGTTGGACTAGACTGTAATACAAACCGTTCAGTTTGTCAACAATAAAACTGAAATGAGAGAAAGACTGAGTGTGAGACTTTGATATTAGAGAAAATGATGATTGATAAAGTTTACCTTTATGTACAGAATCTGAATATCGCAAAATATTTTTAAAAATTGCAATAATATCGTATCGTGGGATGTTTGGGGATTCCCACCTCTAATACTTAAGTACATAATTGTTTGACTTGGGCGCCCGCCCCCCAGAAAATCTGTGCATGACTCTGTACCTATACTAACGATCCCTTGTTGTGGGTCTCCTGCAGTGCTCAGGTCCTGCTGTACTATATACATGTTTCTGTAGATGTGTCCATGTTGACGTGATTATATATGATAATTAATTAAAGGAATTTAAGGAATATATGTGTGTGTGTGTGTGTGTGTGTGTGTGTGTGTGTGTGTGTGTGTGTGTGTGTGTGTGTGTGTGTGTGTGTGTGTGTGTGTGTGTGTGTGTGTTACTGTTGCAATCCTAAAATGATACAGATGTCAGAAACTTTGCAAACGTTACAAATGGGTATTTTTAGCCTGTTGCTAGGTGGTTGCCAGGCAACATGACAAGTTTGTTTCCTCAACACTTGACGTTCACACCATATTTCATGGAATAGTCTGCTTTTTATTTTGAAGAGTTAGATTTAGATTTAACTGTAAATAATATAAATCTGTTTGATAAAATCATGTAATAATAATGATAAAGTAATATCTTCTTTTTCTTTCATATATAAATATTTAGAAAACGCAGCATGTGGGTGTTTGCGAACAGCCTGGTGTCAGGTGTGAACGAGTTCCCGGGCCTGAACATGTTCAGGTGAGGATGAGGACTGACTCTGATCTTTGATGATGACTCACCAGGCAAAAAAATCCCCCAATTAATCTCAAGCTTAAGCCCAAAATTAAAGCGGCAGCTTCTATGGATCCTCGGGTGACTGATGAAATGTAATAAGTCTCTTGAGCGCCATCAGCAGGTCAGAGTGAGATCATATTTTTAATTCTGCCTAAGATCAACTGTAAATAACAGATAAGAGCCTTACAGCAATGACACTGACTTCATTATAGAATAATAAAGATCACTGGACTGAAACAAATGAAATAATATAACATGGCCTGTGTTCATGGAAAGTTTTTATTTCACTTCATGTTGAACCAAATTCAAAACGCAATCGGCCGCACAACAGCTGATGTGCTGTGTTCGTAGAGGCTTCTTTGACTTGTTTTCATGACCTGTGTCTACATGTTCAGACATCTTTGCCTCTGGCCAAGTTCAGTTTTTACTAATAAATGTTTGATGCTGACAGACGGATTCATATCTCTTATGTGATGTCATATTCGTCACACTATTGGCGTTCTTATTATTACAGCGGCACCTCCACAACATTTTAAGATCCTGAGGTAAAGATAACCCCCTGAGCTACTGCTGCAGTGTGAACAACAAATGTGGCGCACTAAGGGCGTCCTTAGGCTGTGGGGTTGTTGATCTTGCCCATGAAGAGGATGCTCTTTGTTGAATGCTCAAGGATGAAGAGCAGGAAGGGTCTGTTGAGGGTTATGTCTTGGGGCAGACTCATCGGCATGATCTCGACAGTGGTGGCAGCAGCAGCCTCCGTTCCTGTTTCATCCACGCTGAGCACCGCCTGGTGAGACACCTGTTGGAGGAACCAGGACACGAGAGCCAAGGTCACATTTGAGTCCATGAAGTGGACAAAACAATGAAGTCACATTCAGGGATCCTACCTTTGAGACTTTGAGCCGGACCTCATCAGACATGCCAGAAAAATCAGCTTCGTCTCCAAAAGCGTCCGTTATTCCACTTTCTTTCAGCGTGTCATCCAGGGAGGCTTTGGCAGAGATGGAAAACTTTGGCATGCCAAGATTCACGTTACTGAGAAACAAACACAAGAGAGAAACACCAGTGAAATATACGCAACCACAAACAGCCACTTACGAGGTGCTCTCTTACGTCCTGAAGAAGGAATCGTGCCAGCGCGTGATTTGATCTTTGCTGATGGCAGCCTCCACCTGATTCATTTTGTCTTCATCGGGGAAAACAATCATCATGGAGGTGTTGCCCTTGTACGGCAGCATTAAAACGGTGGCGCTGTTCCCGTCGTCTCTGTAGAAGTCGTAGCGTCCCGTCCTCCTCATCATGTCCACCTCAACTGTGGTGCTTCCGTCCACATAGAATTCCTCTTTGCGTGTTATGTTACCGTCGAAAGGTTTCTCCCACTGTCCTGTAACAGGTCACATCAAGTCGATATTGATAGTGGGTACTTATTTGAAATCGTTGCATCCTTCAGACTTGTTCGTTTCGTGTATTTGTGCTAATCTCTATCTGTGAAAACCTTGAACCTGAGAACAAACACTGTCTGTTCTGTCTGCATGTGTCTTACCTCTGAAGTAGACGTAGTTGATGAGGACCATTGCCATTTCAGTGTCCAAGTCTTTCACCATGTCTTTGATCTTGTCGTTGGTTTTGCTGGCAATGAGTTTGTTGATTTCAGCTGCAGCCTCTTCAGGTTTGGTAAAGTCAACTTGAAAGATTTCACCTGAGTAGTACTGCTTGATGTCGTTTAAGAACTGCTCCAGAGGACTGAAGCCGGAGCGCACCGCAGCAGCGTTGCCAACATCCAGCTTTTGGTTCTCCTGGCTTTGTCCAAGCATGTGAAAGAGATGCTTGTAGGCTTCGTTGACCTGAGTCTGGTTTAAGGTGCTGTAGCCCAGGCTGGAGAACAGCTGGCTGTGGGTTTCACCGCGGGCCCCAGTAGATAGCAGGGACAGGGCAGTGGAGATGCCCAGTGGCGAGAAGAAGATGTTGTTTCCAGCAGCAGTCTTGGCATTCAGACTTTTGTAGAGGACAGCAGCAAAGTCAGCATTAGGAGCAGAGAGCCTGTGGCAGCTCTCGTGCTCCTCGTTGCTCTGCGCAGAGCTGTGATGGTGGTGGTCGGCCAAGGCTACGGCCAGGAGCAGCGCAGCGAGCGCACAACTAGCAAAGAGACCACGCATCTTTAGAGCACTGTCAAGAGAAAAACAAGCATTTAAAATGTAAAACAAAGATAACACTTCCAGGGATAACAGTGGGAATGAATCTGACACAATCAGAGCAGGATCTGGACCAAACATAATGTTTAAGTTTCCTGAAATCCATTCAGTGGTTGGCTAATAAAGCAATGTTCTTACCTTTAAAGTCCTCTCTGCTGCAGGCAGCTGCTCAGAAACGTCCTCTTTATATACAAGAGCGAGAGTCGGTTTACAGTCCAGTTAAAAATTAACCCAGAGTGATCTCTCTGCTCTGTCCCATGCTGAGAGGCTGAGCTTCAGTGATGCAACACAGCTGATAAAAATGAGCGTAAATGCATCGAATCCATTTTTTATTTTTCATTTTGTGCCTGCAATAATCATCAGAGAAGATCTGACAAATCAGATGTGAACGTTGAGTTCATTCTATCTTAATAATGTTCACATGAAAATGCATTTTGGAAGTAAAACATATTTTTAAAAAGGGAGGTTGTATTAATTGCATTTACACGTATTCTTAGCGTGCAGCAGTTTTATCTTGTTCGTGTTGGTGGCAGCCTGGCACAGTTGTCCTCAAACTTCAGCTACTTCTCTGTAAATACTGATGATAAACTGAGCAAAGTTGATTCAAAAATCTAGAACGAGCTGGTTTACGGACAGCAGACGATCAGCTGCTGTCAGCTTGTCATTTAAATTCTATGATCTCACATCTTCCATAAAAATGTGATGCAGGCTAAATTACTGTTTTTAATTTAAAAAAATGCACAGCTCTGCATGATTGCAGTAACGTGTTGAAATGTGTCTCCATGTAACACAGTTTGAGGTTGTTGGTTTTGTGGCCGTGCAGCCGGTGCTCGTTTTATCAGCTTGAACTCGTCTCTTCTATCGATAAATGAAGTTAATAAATAATGGAGGACAGTAAGGAAAAAACCACTGAAGCTTTTTTACAGACAAAGGTGGCGTGATGCAATAATCATTTAAACATGAAGACAACGTTCAAATCTTCAGCTGCTCTTAAAAAATGACAGATTTAACTGGAGGACAAAAAGGTCGCCTGGAAAAGCAGCTCGAACCTGCTGACCGTCTCACAGAGCAAACACAGTAGTTATGGAGCTTTGATTTGATCTTTGTTCTCTTCCAGTTTAACAAGTTCAAACTTACCTTTTCAGGATTTTGTGCTACCAGTGTTTTACATGAGCTGACAGCTTCCTGTTTCCTGCTACGCTTTGCATGTTTGTTTGTTTGTTTGTTTTTGTTTAGTGTGTACTACAGAGCTCCAAATCCTTGCTATCAGGGACTAACACTTTTTCTGTTACCATCATTAACTCGGCGGTTTCTATCTCTCCTTCTGTGAAAGGTTTGGGCGTCATTCTTGACAGCACGTTATCCTGTAACTCTCACGTCACTAATGTCACTCGGTCAGCTTATGTTCACCTCCGTAACATCCATCGCCTCCGCCCCTTCCTCACTCCACATGCCACTGCTATGCTCGTCCATAGTCCTGTTACCTCTCTGATCAACTACTGTAACTCACTCTTATCTGGCCTGCCAACACAAATCCATCAACAAGCGCCAACGTGTCCAACGTGTCCTGTATTATTACTAGGACCCCCTCCACTCACCACATCACCCATCCTGAAGCAGCTTCACTGGCTCCCGGTTCAACTCCACGTTAATTTTACTCCTCTACACATTTAAGGCGATTCATTGTCTCTCCCCACCACATCTCTCTGATTGGTCCAGATCTCCATCCCGGTGCCTCAGATCCTCCTCTTCTCTTCTTCTTTTTGTTCCTTCCTCTCGTCTTGTTTCTGTGGGGGGCGGGGCTTTTAGCTCTGCCCCTCGACTGTGGAGTTCCTCACCCCCCGACCTCAGAAACATCAGTTCTTTCCCCCGTTTTAAGTCCTCAAAACCCACCTGTTCAAGAACCAGAGCCTGCTCTGTATAACTACTGCATGCAATTAAAAAAAATTATTATTCTGTTTATTTCCTGTTTTTATGCTCGTCTTATTTGTTCTGTGAAGTGTCCTTGAGTGTTTTGACTTATTATATTACATATTATGATGATGATGATGATGATTATTATTATTATTATTATTAACCTCCTAGGACCTGCGTCCACATATGTGGACGTCACATTTTGGGTTATTTAGACCAAAATACTCAATTTTGCTCTACATGGGCCTGATATCCACTCACGAGGACATTATGCTGCTACTGTTCTATCAACATTTTAAACAAATATCCTCATATGTGGCTCTTTTTTTTCTTAAAAACGAAAAAAAAATTTGCCCTGGTAAAAAAAAGATCTGGTAATTCTTTGTTTTTACATTCACCGGGCCCCAATCAGCCCAAATATGAAAGTGAAATTAAAAATGCATGTTGTGGAAGAGTTCGGGTCTGAGGAGGTTAATACTGTAGCTTATCGAGCTATGTGAAGCTTAAAGTTTCTGAGTAACTCTCTGAAGCACAAACAGCGTGTCGCGTTGGTGCTGTAATTTACACTGAATCATTTAGTGATGCAGAAAATGTGAAAATGTTTTTATACTTGGTCCTAATCAGATGCTAATTTTATTTTACATTGACGGAAATGCTGCTGCCAAAACACATAATGATGTGCTGAGCTCAAAGAGAGCCTGGCTGTGTTAACACACCACAAAAACCTGTTCAGTCACTAAAAGTCATTTCACTTTGACCTGCTGACGAGCGAAACCGTGTCCCGAGCTCTAATGTGCAGCCTCCACATTAGAAATAAGTAGCAGGACTTCGAGTGCACTCCACATTTAAATAACTTACTAGAATTAGAATTAATTAGTATGTATTATTATTGCTCTTTGCACTGAATCAAACAATAACTGTTTTTCTGCAACATTCATTTCCACTCTTATTTACATTAGGAATCATTAACAGCTCAAATTTAATTAACGTGTAAAAGTCGGGTCACCGGGGGCTCGAACCTGTTACGGCCGAGAGGCGGGGAATGACCCTGGATGGGTCACGGGTCTGTCGCATGGCTAACGCTGAATTGTTGGCACTACATGCATGAAAATGTATGTTTTATTGTAATATGTATTTATTTCGATTGTACGCCCAACAAGGGACAATTGTTGAAAATTAGCAGTAGCTATAAACCTATGTGCGGTACATCAGTCTCATGTCTTGCACTTGAACTATGTTTAACTGCACTGTCCCTTTTAAATAAATAAATTCAAATACATGCCATATTAGCTCCACTCCAGCTGCACATGTTATTTATGATTTTTATCATATTTTCTCATCTTTGCTTTGGTCTGACAGTCTGCACTCACCATCGAAAATTAAGCATCTGAGATCCTCAAACAAACAAATGTTGAAGAGAACTGATAAAAATCCTGCTCAGTGGCAACACTAACACGGTTTTGAGAGTTTTAGTGTATTTATGGTTTTTTTATTAGTTGTCAAACATATAAACAGTCTGGCCCAGAGTGTCCTTCCACATACAGAGATAATAATAGTAGTAGAGTTGCTATGACGGCATTGCCCCCATTAACATTAAAATTAAACAGCCTTGTTCACTGTTCATTTGTTATCACTTGAATCACCGTTTCATTGTCATCGTGACACCGATCTGCGCTGGTGCTTTTGGTCCACCATCGCTCAAAAAACGGCAGATGGTGCCGTTAAATATGTGCACATATTTGTGCAAAGCAACGACAGAGCCGAGCAGCACATGCAAAAAGCAGAAATAGAACAAACATATCAATGCAGCCACTTCCTCTTCCTTCCTGGACCAGGTCAAAGGTGAGCTGGATTATATGATCCATGGAAGGAAAACCCGGATATTTTTATCCAGATTACACCTCTGGAACACTTTGATCTGGGTTTCCATCAGTCAGTGGGACTGCTCTTGATTAATATGCGTGTGATAAATCTGTTGTCCTGTTAATCAAACTATTATCCATTCATCATCTTCTCAGTGAGCTTAAGATCATCACGATATCTACACAAGACTGAGTGAGGTGAAAAGCACGAGCTGCTAAACCTCAGCGTGCTAATGTGACACCACATCGTGAGCATTTCTCTTCTGCTGTTGGAGAATGATGCTACACGCTCTTGCAAAACAATTTCCAGTAATTGCCAAAGATGATGAAGAGATGTTACAGGAGGAAATAGCTTTCAGAGTGAAAAAGTGACAAAAAGAGAAAATGCTTTTGTAATGAGAGAAAAGCTTTTCTATGTTTTACTTTTGCAAGAATAGCAGAGACTCAGTCACCGGGATAAATTGCTGCCATTTAAATCTCTTTTCATCATTTCATGAAAATGGAGAAATAAACCATAAATCACCCTGTAATGTTTGAAAAACCAAACTCTCTGCAACTTCAGTGAAACTGCTGTTTTCCTGACAGGAAATGATACGCTGCACCGCGACTGTCATCTTCTCTGTGTGATGTTCACTCATGTCGAGACGTCGGTGGGATCCACGAGTCATCCAATAAGCAGGATGAGCCCCGCGTCACAGATTATGAGCATGAACGAGCTGCCAAAGGTTACTCATGGGGGGGCAGAGAAGTCGAGCATGGTGTCAGGTCTCCCCCCGTCCTTTGCCTTAGTTTCTCCCACCTTCAGCGTGACCTCATCAGGTGTGTAAATGTAAGGACATGGAAAAAGGAGCAGTTAGAGGACAGAGTGAGGAGAAGTGGATCTCTAAACGAGGTGAAGGAGACAAGGGAAAAGTAAAAAACCTTTGTTGTGTTTCAGTGTGTTTGGCAGCTTCATGGTTTTCCATTATTTGGTTCTTTCTTCACCTCGAGGAGTGACGGCATCTTTCCCTCCAATAATCCAGAGAAGTTGGCTGAGTGGGAGAAAGTGGATGATACCCCAGCGCTCCTCAGGAGACTCAGTAAATTGAAGGATTTCCTGAGTTGAAACTTTCTGCCGCCTGTGGAAACAACAGTCAGTTAATGCGTTTGCTCTGAGAAGCCGTGTTACAATCTGACGTTTCACTGACAGTAATTATATCTGACTAGTAAACGACTCCACCTGACAACAGGAAGCAGTTGGACTGACACAGCTCCACAGACTGTGGATTCAGGAGTCAAAACACTTATCAGTGAACATATTTCACAACGGGGTCACACCTGGACTCACCTCTGCATAAATATGCAAATAACGTGTTTGTGGTGTTCACAGTGTTTTCACCTCACTGCTTCAGAGGTGTTCTAAGGATTATCACAACAACTGGGACACAACGCACAATCCCAGTTTGTGTACCACTTTAAGAAAAGTGATTGTTTTTAATTTGGTGGCACCAACAAATCTGATAAAAGTTGGGAGAGATTAACAAAAGGCTGGAAAATAAGACGACCGGCTATTAAAAGAGCATCTTTGAGGCAGAGATTCACCAATCTGCAAAAGAAAGAAACACGTGTGTGAACACAGTTCCCCACTGCGTCCACGGTGGCAGGTTAAGGCTCTGTCATGCAAAGAAGAAGCCACATGCAGTGTTGGTCAAATTACTTGAAAAAAGTAATCAGTAACTAATTACTGATTACTTCCCCCAAAAAGTAATCCCATTACTTTACTGATTACTTATTTTCAAAAGTAATTAGTTACTTAGTTACTTTTTAAAAACACGATTTACAACCTGAATAGGTGATAAAGTGATAGATCTTTCAGCCCAATTCTACTTTTTCTGCATAATCATCATACAAAATGTAATCAAATGGAAAAGTCTCTTTTTAAAACTTGTTTTATTAGTTTTAATCTTTTAACTTTATGCATCAAGCAAACATTTAAAATTAGTTTAACATTTAAACCTATTTTCTGCACATTCCAGCACATAAAATAAAATATTTTGTGTGTTTACACTCAGTCTTTCAAATAGATGCAAGTAAAACACAGCAGAAAATAATATATATATATATATATATATATATATATATATATATATATATATATATATATATATATATATATATATATATATATATATATATATTATTAATAAGAATAAGAATAAAATGAAATAAAATAAAATAAAATAAAATAAGAAAATCCCCAATATCCAATAGATGGCTTTATGTTTATGTTTTATACACAAAACTAAACTGGAAACATAAACTTACATAGAACAAAATAAGCATGTTTTCATATTCAGAAAGATGGAGCCATGAAGTAAAAGTATGTTTGGGTAACAAACAGTCCTCCTATGCTGTGTTAACTTGGAATACTTTGAATCTCTGTATGAAGAAAGGATGCAAAATGACACAGATGCAGTCAAACATCTTGAGTCTGTGCTGCAGTAGGATATCATAAATCTGTACCTAAGATGCTACTGGCATATTTTAGATTCTGTATTCACTTAAATACACCATGCTGCATCCGCTTTAAGTAAAATATTTCAGCACTGTTGGGAGATGTTCCAACGGGGATGCAAAATGACTCAATCCCAGCCCGATGTGTCGCTGGTAGATTGACATGCTGTGGTTTTAACCAGCTGCCTTCCCAGCTGGCCCAGGCTTCCTGTTCCTGAGCCAGAAGCTCATACAGCTGTCAGAGAGGCAGAAACCAGGAGCAGCGAGGTGGTTGCAGCATTCAGCCTGAAGGTCTGTGTGGGGCTTATCAAATGGTTGAATACCTGATGTGTTTGTTATTGACATGATCAACACATAATAACAAAGTTTCATTCCTATAAAAAACACTTGGTTTATACTCTAACCACATATTCATGTATAAATATAAATATATTCTTTGAAACGTATATACTTATAAGCTACCTTTGTAATACACATGATTGTTAAGTTTGTCAGAGGCCTGCAGGTGTTTCCACTCAGATTCATGAGACCTGGAAAATACATTTTTATAGTGTAGCTCGTCCATCAACATGTAGGCTGCTACGCAATCTTAACTGACCCCCAGTTCTTTTTTTTTGCACCATCATCTGCCTGAGGTGCAGTTTGCCACTCCTGCTGTGGCACCACCAATCCCAGCATCCGTCCTGGCTCCAGACGTTGCCTTCTGAAGCCCACCTCCACTCCCTCCCTCCTGCAGATGAGGCTGCATTGCACATCTGTGAGAGCAGATATGGTGGCCTGCAGGCTGTGTTCTGTCTAGCTGGCCACCATCCCTGGGGCCTCCAGGGCCGGCTCTGGTTATCAGACCCAGAAGCTGGGCAAGCTGAGCCAGAGCTGACCCAGGCCCGAGGGTGATGCTGCTGCTGGACGTCAGGCTCAGTAGCAGTTCTGCTGGCCGGGTCAGGATACGGTTCAAAGGTCGAGGCCGTGTTTAGGGCTGATGCAGCTGATCTATACGCCGAGGGACACGTTAGCAACACTAGCACTCTTATTCATATAAAACACAGCAGACATCATTGCTGCTTCTCTCGCTATCCTGGCTTGACCGTGCATAAGACCAACAAACCCCTTGCTTTGGGGGAGTGTTGTTCTCGTGGCTCGGTGTGGGGGTGGCGGTGTTGAAAGTATATCGATCTCCAGGGCTGAGCTTTCGACTCAGGGGTAATGCTCTAAGCAAACAAAGGCAGTGTGTTTTTAACTTCTTAGAATTTGACCAGCAGTGAATGTTTGAGTATTTGTGGGCAGAGAGGACAGAGAATACTCACCCGACCCCCAACTTAATACACTTTCTCTTCAACGTTAATTTTGAAGACTTATGCAACTAATGCATGCTTCTGTTTCGCTCTGTTGTCACTGTGATATTCCAAAAGGCATTACCTAATAGTCCAAACTGCTTAAAATGACAACATCTATCTGTTTATGAGTGGATCACACGCACACACATCAAGCAGCTGCTTTATTGTTTGTATCAGATGGTCACAAAAATATGACGGAGAAAGCCTGTGGGGAAAATCAGCTTGAACTCGGGCAGCATCTGAGATGAAGACAATAAAGCGGTCCACACTCAGCCATAAGTGACACAGTGAGAGTCTGTGAAATGCCAAAGTGCTCATTAAGTATTATCAGCTTAATCTTCACTTGTCAATACAGCTTCTAATTAAACAGCAGGTCACATGGGATCTTCAGCAGGCAACAGGATGCTGTATGGACAGTTTGTCCAATAAGAAGGTCGCTGCGATGCTGCAGCGCCACCGTGTGGTCGGTTTTGTCCAGTGAATTTCAAAAAGCAGTCATTTTTCTAGGAAAATCAATTTTTGGACATGTGTTCAGCAAAAAAAAAAAAAGCCCCCAAACCATTTCTGATAATAAGTGCGGTGCAAGACCGAGCAGCTGAACGTCTGTGTAACAATGAGGATTACAGGATTTAGCTTTATCTGAAACTATGGCCCTGAGTCTTATCAGATTATTCTGTGTATCTGCTTAAATGGCGTCTTTAGGAAACTGTCACAGACGAAGAGTCAGTCCAGCCTTATGTGTCCCTGTTTGCCTCATTAGTGGTAACTGGGCTCGTGAGCATGTCGCAATAAGAAGCTTGTGCTGCAGTGACTCAGAGGTTCGTCTGACTGAGGATGAGGCAGCAGTACAGCAGGATCCAGCAGACCAGGAGCATTTCCAGCTCTGACAGGGTCACACCACAAGAGGCTGCTGAAGGCTGAAGAAGGGATCCTTCGTCACCGCTGGAGACAAACAAAGTGTGAGGTGAAGGTACTCAGGAGTAGCAAAAACTACAGATACATTCAAAGGCAGATATCTTTTTATAGTGTTTATCCAAACAGAAGCTTCAACAATATCATATCCATGTAACTCTTATTTTCTATGGCTAAATTACAATAAACAGCATTCTGAGACTGGCTCATCAGACTTTAAGTTAACTTTAAGCAGCCCTGTGACTTAATAGAAATCCTAAAACATGCTCGAAAGTGAAGCATGTTTTATTTCATATATAAAAACACCAATAACTTAAACTTCTCAGTGTGACGATACTGTTTAGCCAGGTAAGTGCTATGGCTACGTTCACTCTGCAGGTCTTGATGCTCAATTCCGATTTTTTGATCAAATCCGATGTTTTTGTCTGCTCGTTCACACTACAAATAAAATGCGACAGCAAACGCGCTCTAGTGTGAACGCTCAAAGCGGCCGCATGCGCAAAAGAAGACGTCACACACAACGCGCTCTGTTTAGACCCAGAGCAACAGTATTGTTTGACTGATGGCCGTTAATATAAAGACTTCGGACTTCACGTTTCCCAATTTTTGCTTTAAGTTATTTTGTTATTTACATAATAATGTAAATAACCTAATAATGATCCTTATTGCTGTTTTAGAGGAGCGCTGCTTCAAAGGATAGTTGCAGATTTCTGCAGATTATACAGAACAAATAAAATGTTCACGTTTCTCCAACGTTGTCTTCCCAACAGTTTCACTGACATCTACACTGGATGGAAGTGTTCGCGATGTCTTCTCTGGCGCTGATAATTGGCGTCTGTCTTGTGTCGGTGTCGTAAAAGACGGATTTAATGCGACATGACCATCAAACAGCAGTCGCTTTCTAAAACATCAGATATGTATCGGATTCAGCATCACATACGAAAGTGATCCAGATCGGATTTGAAAATATTGATTTGTGCCGTTCACACTGTCACCATGATCGCACAGGGTCAGAAAAATTGGATTTGATGCGCTTTCGCCTGCAGTGTGAACGTAGCCTAAGACATGAAGAGGGAGGCCAGGATGTTTAAGGGGCGTGAAGTTTGTTAGTTCCCATGAGCAGCCTGATGTCTCTGCCCCCCTTCATCAGTAGGTGGCACTATTGAGCTGAAAAACACAGCCTCTATAGAAATATTCCTCTGGGCCGTGATCACACTGTGAGCGCTTTCCATCCCAGGCTGCTGTTTGCACAAAGACCCTCTGACAGTAATGCGACAGTATTTACTCGCTTTATGCTGCAATACAAGAGAAACAGCAGCAGCAGCTGTAAAAGGAAACGATGCTCATCATCTGTGTGAAAGCCGCGTTATATGTTTACTGATAAATCGTTACCTGGGTGACTGAGGGGTTGGACTGCAGGCAGGAGGCCAGAAACCTCCAGGTGTGCGTGTCCTGGGACTCTCCTCCCCATCGTGCTCTGTCGCTGTCGTCTCCTCTCCAGCTGCTGATTTAACAAACCCAGACTCTGCTGAATCCATCGCTTCATCAGCGTCTCTCATTTTTTCTTCTTTGCACTTCCTGCCACTTTCTTCTTCTGTGTCACTTCTGACTTCACAGGCAGCCTCATCAGTTATTATTTTTCCATTTACTTCACTCTTAAAACTTTCTGAATTTGTACTTTTCTGGCTCTTCCCATCTTCTTTCATCACAGCAGCATCTTGGCTTTCATTCCCTAAATCCTGCCCTCCCACCTGTCCACGTTTTTTGGAAAGCTCTGCATCTCTTCCGTCCTCGGTGTCTTCCTGCCAACGGGCCACTTCAACAGTTGCTTGCGCTGCAGTGTCCTCTGTTTTGTTGACCCCATTCTTGAACATCTTTTTCCCCCTTTCTTCCTCACAATAATCCCCATCATCATCGCTCTGTGCTCTATTAGCCCGCTGCTCTTCATGCTCCTCTGTGCTTCTACTTTCACCCTCTGGCTTAAAGTCAAGCGCTGCTCCACCGTCTGTCATTTTTCTGAGATTTCTTTCATTTTTGTCAAAATCAAACTTCCTGTGCACCACTGCCTGGGCCGATTCAAGCTCAAAATCAGCCTTTTGTAAAAAGGAGCCTTCCTGATATTTGGATTCTTCTTTCATTTCCTCTGCTGTTTCCTCTTTGACCTTTGGTACTTGTCTTTTCAGCTGATTAGATGGTTGAAACACATCTTTATTCAGCTCTAGGATGTAGCTATATGCATCCTCCTCATCTGAATCCAGCGATGGTAAGCCGTAGATTCCTTCCTCGGAGCTTAAAGAATAGCAGCTTTGTGCTCGTCGCTCGTCGTAGCCTTGATCCAGTCCACTGTCCAACCACAGCTGGACCTCCTGGCTGACTATGCCAGCATCCAGAGGACTGGGTGGCTGTAAAGTGCATCGTGCACTGCCTTTCCTTTTTTTGTAATGTGAGTCTGAAGCAGTCCCAGCAGGTTGGTCGGAGGCAGCTGTTCCGTTTGTGCGAAAGGACGGAGAACGGGGACTTCCTGAAGATCTCCGAGACCAACGCTTCCACAGAAGCTGCTCGCTGCTCTTCTCCAAGCCTTCCAGCAACACCTGGACTTCTGGAACATCAGCGTCCGTCTCTTCAAAGCTGACTGACTCAAGTGATCCAAAACTGGGAATCTCGGGAATGTCAATATCTGGTGTGGGAGCCTGTAATATAAGCATGTCAGTGATAGCAGAACCAAAGAAATTCTGCTGGCATATAATAATGTCACACTATGAAGGTATTAGTAAGTCATTTATATATCATTAATCCTTCTCAGTACGTCATTTATGAACAGATATGTTTGTCCATCTGTTACTGTAGCAACAGACGTTACTGAGTGATATAAATTTATTTCTTTATATCTACCTCGCTGTGAGACTGTAGTGAAGGTGAACTTGTGCAGCACTAACCTCATCTGTGCCTGAGTGACACTTTGGGAACATCGAGACGTAGGTGATGATGGACTGCTCGTCTGGTGAAGAGCACGCCACATCTGCAGGGAACGATTAAAAAAAATCATATATGTGTGTGTGTGTGTGTGTGTGTGTGTGTGTGTGTGGCAAGGTGTTTCTGCGCAGTGTACCAGGGGCACGGAGAAAAGTTGTCGTACCATAGGCACGAGGAGTGTGTGTGTGTGTGTGTGTGTGTGTGTGTGTGTGTGTGTGTGTGTGTGTGTGTGTGGCTTGTAAGTCCAGCCAGTGTAGATTTGCCTTAAACCTGATCAGTTTCAAAAAGCAGCACTTTGTGTCCAGAAACAGGGTGAACATATAAATGGCTGATTAGTGAGTTTCTACTCTCCTGTAGCCGCACTCAGCCAATCACACAAGCACTGCCTTCTGTGCTTTTAAGTGCTCACTAACATTCACACTCATTCACGCTGCGATGGATGCATCGCCAGGGGCGAGTATGTTGCCCAAGGATACTTGGCATGCAGACTGTGGCAGCCAGGGACTGAACCACATACCCTTTACTGTTGGGAAACATGCTGGATATTAGTGATGGTAAATTTGATTCTTTTTACTGAATCGAGTTTTAATGAGTCACTCACCAAAGTGAATCGAGTTTTTTGAGTCATTTGATTCACTGAGTCAGTCGACCAGAGAGTGCAAAAAAATGTACATTTTCACTCAAACTTAATTTGTTTATCTTTTCATGTAAATCCCACTGCTAAGATGAATGATTCTAAAAGAAAACAACTATTTTAAAGAGCAAAAAAGAGCAAAAACATTTCTAAAATTAAGCAATTTCCTATCAAAATTGCTTAATAAACATTTATTGTGTTTATTTGTATTTTATTAGTATTTTCCTTAAATGTGTTAAATATATGTTTTCTCATCTAAATGTCCACTGAGCTGTGAGCCAGGGGGCGGTAATGCACCTTAACATTGGTGTCCAATCAAGAAGAAGAAGAAGCTGTGAGCCAGGAGGGAGGGGGTGAGTAGCTCAAATGTGCTGTTAGCATGTTAGCTGTTAGCATTCAATTCAATTCAATTTCAATTCAATTCAATTTTATTTATATAGCGCCAAATCACAACAAAAGTCGCCTCAAGGCGCTTCATAGATACAGAGAAAAGCCCAACAATCATATGACCCCCTATGAGCAAGCACTTTGGCGACAGTGGGAAGGAAAAACTCCCTTTTAACAGGAAGAAACCTCCGGCAGAACCAGGCTCAGGGAGGGGCGGGGCCATCTGCTGCGACCGGTTGGGGTGAGAGAAGGAAGACAGGATAAAAGACATGCTGTGGAAGAGAGACAGAGATTAATAACAGATATGATTCAATACAGAGAGGTCTGTTAACACATAGTGAGTGAGAAAGGTGACTGGAAAGGAAAAACTCAATGCATCATGGGAATCCCCGGCAGCCTACATCTATTGCAGCATAACTAAGGGAGGATTCAGGGTCACCTGGTCCAGCCCTAACTATATGCTTTAGCAAAAAGGAAAGTTTTAAGCCTAATCTTAAAAGTAGAGATAGTGTCTGTCTCCCGAATCCAAACTGGAAGCTGGTTCCACAGAAGAGGGGCCTGAAAACTGAAGGCTCTCCCTCCCATTCTACTTTTAAATACTCTAGGAACAACAAGTAGGCCTGCAGAGCGGGAGCGAAGTGCTCTAATAGGGTGATATGGTACTACAAGGTCATTAAGATAAGATGGGTCCTGATTATTTAAGACCTTGTATGTGAGGAGCAGGATTTTGAATTCAATTCTGGATTTAACAGGAAGCCAAAACAGGAGAAATATGCTCTCTCTTTCTAGTCCCTGTCAGGACTCTTGCTGCAGCATTTTGGATTAACTGAAGGCTTTTCAGTGAGTTTTTTGGACATCCTGATAATAATGAATTGCAGTAGTCCAGCCTGGAAGTAATAAATGCATGAACTAGTTTTTCAGCGTCACTCTGAGACAGGATATTTCTAATTTTAGAGATGTTGCGCAAATGGAAGAACGCAGTCTTACATATTTGTTTAATATGTGCGTTGAAGGACATATCCTGGTCAAAAATGACTCCAAGCATGTTAGCAGAGCGATGCTACTGTGAACCGAGGAGCTATTTTCTTGATGTGAGCTTCTACTCAGGGTTTTTTCTTCCAGTTCAGAGCAGAAATGTTTCTGTTAAGAAACTGGCTGTTGTTCCCGCCCCACACACACACACAATTGTAATTATAAGCTAGATATATTTCTACTAATGGAATTAGTTTGCTAACAGCAACAGGGATGAGTCAGTGAGTCAGTTGGGCTTGTGAATCATGATTCATGAGTCAGTAAAGTGATTCTCGAGTATTGAACGATTCGTTCACGAATCGAACATCACTACAGTATATGCACCACGTTGGCCCTCAAAATAATAATTTGCATATCGTGTGGCTCTGTGGGGCTGAAGGTTCCTGGTTTAGGGGATGGTTGGTTGAGTTAGGTCTGGGTTTATTTGAAATTTCAACACTGACTAATTTATGTTAGCTAAATATTGCAAGAGATATAAAATGTGATATTTGTGGCTTTCTCTAGAGACATTGTGAATCCACATGACTCTCATTTTATACATTTTTCATGTTCCTGAGTCAGGACGTTTTTCTGAACTCTTCAAATAAATAAATAAGTCCATGGTTGATTCTGTAAGTAAGTTGGTTCAATAACAGTCCTGACTCAGGGCCGTGCTGTTGTATAAGCAGGGCCCTTAATTCATAAGCGTAACACTGTCCGTCATCTTCATGCTGCAAGAACGGGGGCGTGGCAGTGGGAGCTGTGGGCTGTCCTGTGCTGTCTGACAGCTTCCTGTATGCTGTTGATGTTTTGTGCACCAGCTTGTGCCTTTTCTCCATCCACTATACCTCAGAGAAACATTCATTCATTTCCATTTGTCCTGTCAGCCCCCTGGGCTTGAGTTTCATATATGCATTTATAGAAGACTTGTTCTCATGTTTACAGTTTGCTGTAAACATGAGAGGAAATCTCTCATAACTCTGGGCACATAATCAACGTGGTGATTTTTTACCTTCAGGCTCCAGCAGTGGAGGTACATCCAAGCTGTGATGGGCTATCATGAAAGCCTGCCGGATGTTTTCCACTGGATCTCGATGAAAGCTTTCCCTCAGATCAACCATGTCTGGGTTTATGGACTTAACCAAAGCAAGAAATGCCAAGCCGCTCCTCCAGCTCTTCCCAAAATCCTTCACGTCCACCCCGTACCTGCAAAAAGTTAAAAATGCCATTTAATTAAATGACAGTGTGAGCCATCGCTCCAGCTCAGTCTAAAACTATTCTGATTTCTAACAAGAAAGCTCATTTTGGGCTGATGTTGGGATACGTTTACCACCTATTAGAGCTCAGAGGATGAAGTAACCTGCTGACATTTTGTTTCATTGTTTGAGCGGGAATATGTTTGGGCTCAGTGTTAATTAAATGACTTTGTAAGTGTTTTGATCTTTTTATGCTCACTTTGATGTGCATCTTTGGACCCATTGCAGAAGCACCTTGATTGCTTTCCCATGATACTTTGCTTCCCTGCCAGCCTTCCTGCCTTTACTTGGCAGAGTGCTGCAAGAGTATGTGCCAGTGTCACTTGGCTGGGGTGAGAGGTCATTAGAGGAGGGATAACTGCTCATTGACAAGGCGGAAAGGCTGGAAGACAAATGCTTCTGGAGGCCTCCCATCACCTCCTTTACCTGTGCAGGAGGAGCACAGAGGTGTGAGTCTAAGATGATACATTAAGACATTTGACTCATAGATGATAAATCCAACCTGAAAATGCAAGATGATGCTCCAAACAAGGTGAAGAACAACAGACGGTTTTCCATCAGCAATTCCAGAAGCATCGATGCCAAGCAGCTTTACCTGTGAGATAACAAGGAAACATCGATCACTTGTTATTCCTGATTTGAAATCATGTCATTCATACATGTCAGAGCAATGTCAACAACACACTCACATGTCTGTCATCCAGAAAGACCAAGGCCTTGGAAATGTTGTTAAGTCTGAAGATGCGATGAGAAGAAGACCTAAACCTATAAAGCTAACAAAGTTAGACGAGAAAAATCATGTTTGGGGAAACGAGCTGGTTGATTTTATTGCTGTTAAGAAGACTGCTCCCGTTATTATAGCAACCCTGAGCAATGACGTTACAACCAACACTTAGCACGAAGACAGTAAACTGGGAGAAACTGCTGGCTTGGCTTTGACTAAGCGTTAGGCTTGAGACTAATTAAACAGAAAAAAGGAAATGACATCAGCAGTAATTAAACATTTCCTGTCTCTGGCCATGACAGCAAACTCTTTTTCACAGGAACTGGGCTCCCAGCGTCTCCTGGTGAATCTCTGCTTCCAGACTCCTGCTACGCTTGCAGAGGCCAAATTTAAACTTTGGCTAAATCTTTCTCGGCATCACATTTGTCCACCGAACAGCACGATTCTTACTAGTCTGCACCCAGACAGCTCCTCCAACAGGCCCATGAGGATTTTGCCATCCTGAATATCTGTGAACAGGTCGTGCACTTCGATGGGAGGGTCCCGCTGGGGGGAAAAAGCATGACCCTCATTGATAACCACATTTTTTTCAGAGTGATCTGATGAACTGATTTGTGCCTTACTCTCTGCAGAAACACATTCATCCACCTGGTGAAGGTTCTCCTCTGCACTGCTTTTCGTTCATCTGAGGAAGAGAAAACAGGGCCTTGGTACACCAATATTTAAATAAAACATGGCATCAGCAGTGATCAGCCATAACGTTAATGGAACGCAGTGTAATGGGAAATCGTTGGTGCTTTATTCGTATGGTTGTTATTGTGACAAATATTAGTAACTCGATTAGCTTTTAGCACTCACTAGCCACCCTAAACATTGCTGTGGACTAAATAACCTGTGCACACCCACAGCACTCTGACAGGAGCGAGACACTGTGCCCCACCAGGCCACAGAAGAAAGATAATAGCCCCAGGCACTGACCTAGCCTCCCAAACATGATCCCAATCAGTATCCACAGGAGGAACCAGGATTATTCTGATCCACGAGGCCCCACCCTGCAAGCACAAGGACGCAAAAGATCCACGTCCAATGCTTTGGTGCTTTTAACTGCAGAACAAGTGACCTGCGTCTGTGTCACGTCAGAGCGGGATAGAGATTGATACGATATGAAGCAGCTGGTTTTTAATGTCGTAAATCTCAGAAGAATGCAGAATATTGAGGTATTTAGTAATTAAATGTCCATACTCTGTTTTATAGATAGACAGTTTACATGAAACCCAACTGAACAGTGCTGGAGAAGGAACGTTTTTATAATAATAATAAATTTGATACTAAAACACTAAATGATTGGGCAATCAAATGACACGAAGCCAAGAACCTACCTGGAAAATTCCCTAAGAATGAAGTCAAGGAAGCAGGAGACCAACGATGGTCCTCTTTTGTTTTCTTTTCAAAGGTGGCCTGTATACACACTTATTTAAGTAAAACCCACCAGGGTAAGACCGTACCTTGAGATGTGTATTTATCATTGAGCTCGCTCGCTGAGTTTGTCTGTGAATCCCAGCTGTCCTGCATCCTCGTTTAGACTCTTGGCACATGATCCATGATGGAGATAGAAAGTGAGAATAAGTCCAAATGTCAGCAATCAGAGGCACGCCACGGTTTCCTTAAACACTAATGTTGAAGGCAAAAGAGAGGCGGTATATCTTGCCCCAACACGCTGAAACCTCCCTCTGACGCGTCCTCGCACCACTCCCCCGAGCACAGCGTGAACCCGACTGCAAGTCTGTGGTTTATGAAATGCTGTATGTAGTGGAGGTCACTGCATGTCCAGGGGTCTGTTTGCATGTAAGAACTCGCTGTGGTTTCTGTTTTCACGTATAGACGTCCAGAAGATCTCATGAGTGAATGAGTCATTAAAGTATTTCTTCATAGCTCACCTGGCTCAGGTTAAAGGTACGAACAGAGGGAGCCAAGGTTCCTGTGATGTATTAATCAGTTAAAGAAAGAAAAACAGAAAATTACAAATCTTTTTAGAGAGATTTGACAAAGTGTTGGTCAAGTTTGAGAGCACTGGAAGTTACCTCTAACATTTCCTGCAGCAACGTGTTTGATCTTTCTTTTATCTTGCAAAATTACTACATTCCAGAAACAGGTCGAGTCTCACAGGAAACATTAATTTCCAAAAACCCAAAACTAAGACAGAAACAAATAAAAATTAAGCTAAAAAATATTTATCACAGAAATACAAAACTATAATAACTTTGTTCAACAAGCAGTTAATTCTTTATAATCAAATAATTGATCCCTGTTTTCTGGGACACCCTGGTGTTTTCTTTCACAGTGAAGATGATCTAAATATTGTAGCTGTTTCCTCGTCGGTATAACACGACGTGTTCTTTGTGCCCTCTGCTGATACTTTTTAATCATAGAAATAGTTTAGTTTTAGTTTGTTTAAGGTGTGTAGTTAAACACATCCCACCCAGTAAAGAAACTGTGTTGATCCGTCCACAGACCTGACATAACACAGCATGTTGAAAGAGTAGGTTTGTCTGTGCAGTCCTCCCTTCTCAGGTTTATTCAGGCCCAGCGATGTGGACCCCAGCCCATAATCCTCCTGCAGACACACCTGTAGAGGAGAGTATAAAGACCCGCGACTCAACTGTGTCAGACACGAAGCTCCGAGGAGTCTCTCCACAGCAGCTCTGCAAAGAAGCTCCACAGCTACCAGACCCACTCTGAAGATGAGTCCCTCTGTCAGCCTGCTGCTGCTGCTCGGCCTCTCTCAGGCTCATCCTCTCATGGAGGAAAGAGGAGGAGGAGAGGGCCAGGTGGAGGAAGACCACACCATCGATATCACCACCAGGATTCTGACCGCAAACAACGGCAGCAATGAGCTCCTGCTGGAAGGAGACATCCTGCTTCCAAAGAGCAGAAATGCCATTAAATGCCAGAGTTACCAGAGCTGCCTGTGGCAGAAAGACAACAACGGCCTGGTGACGATTCCCTTCACCATCAGCAGCGAGTACAGCAGCGGGGAAAGGCAGCTGATCAGAAATGCCTTGCAGTCCTTCCACAGCCAGACTTGTGTCCGCTTTGTCGACCGTAAGAACCACAACGACTACATCAGCATCGAGAGCCAGAACGGATGCTTCTCTCTTATGGGCAGACAGGGAGGGAAGCAGGTCCTGTCTCTCAACAGGCAGGGCTGCGTCTACTTTGGCGTCGTCCAGCACGAGGTCAACCACGCTCTGGGCTTCCAGCACGAGCAGACCAGGAGCGACCGCGACAACTACGTCAAGATCAACTTGGAGAACATCGACCGACAGATGGCCTACAACTTCGACAAGCAGGACACCAACAACCTCAACACTCCCTACGACTACTCCTCCATAATGCACTATGATAGAACAGCCTTCTCCATCAATGGCAGGGAAACCATCACCCCCATCCCCAACCCCAACGTCCAGATTGGCCAGAGGCAGGGCATGTCCTCCTGGGACATCAAGAGGATCAACCTGCTGTACGGCTGCTGAAGACACACGTTAGCTTGTCTGATTTGAAGTTTTCATTGATGGCAAACTGTTTTCCGATTATCACTTAAAAGTTACTGACGCTTATTTAGTTTTCAGTTTCTGTGAAGTGAAAGTTAATGACCTCAGTCATGTTAATTATGCGTGAAATAAGTTTGTCAAATATAAAAAATAAAGTGCATTATATTGGTTTGCTGAATATGGTTGGCTTGATTTCGTGAGTGGTTTTTACATCGAGGTCCGTAGTTTATTTTGTAGTTTTGCTCTGCACACCGACACAGTCAGGTTTTACAAAGTAATGGCTTAACTGTTTAACAGCTGCATCCAATTTTATACACATTCCCCATTTTCAGAGAGTCAAAATCACATAGACCAGCTAGAATTTGGATCATAAGGACTGTATTTAATACTTGACGAACATTTGCACTCACTGACAGACTAAATCTAGAAGCCAGAGTCCGTGGACATCACCTAATTGTGCGTTTCTATCCTTAAGATATCCTGGTAGACCATCACAGCAATCACCTTCTATTGCTGCTTGCTTGCCGTTCTCTCGGCATTCACTTTTGTATTTAATAACTGGAAAACCTGCTTCCAAAATATGACTTTTAGTGTGCATCATATTTGCTGCGTTTGACATCTTTGTGCAAGAAACTGCTTCATATATTGTGCAATGATGTCTAAGATCACTTTAAAGAAATCTTCCTTATTTTACAGAGGCTCCTGTTCTTGCACCAATGAAGTTTAGGCCATTTCTTTGCCTTGAGGAATTCTTGGGTTGCTTTTTATTTGACAACCTCTTTAGCTTTTTTCTTCAAAGCACCGTTCAATCAGTTTTGCAGCACATGGCTGAGTCAGAGCAGAGAGTATAGGCCTGTATACTCCTCAATTCATCCTGCTACTTCTATTAGCAAATACATAATCAATAAACATTAAATAGCTGGTTCTTGGCAGCCATGGCATCGCTCCATCACGTCTGATAGATGATGCAGCAGTTTCTCCTCCTCCGTGGTTCTTTCCTCCCATCATTCTGGTAACGCTTCATCTCAGTTTTATCGCCCATTTGTTTTCTTTTACCTGTTTCTGGTCAAGTCTAACGACCTTCTTGTTCTCGAGTGTAACTAGTGGTTTGCACCTTGTTGTAAATTTGCCGTATGTTCATTCACGAAGACGTCTCTTGATTGCAGACTTTGCCCGCCTCCTCGGGGGCGTTGCTGACTCGATGCTGTGAGTTTTTCTCAACCATGGAAATAATTCTGTCATTTTGTGCTCTGGCTCTGAAAGCTTATTTAGCCCACTGATAACTTCCATCACTTGTGCTGACATCTTTTCAGACCTCATCAATAAAAATTATATGAAAGCTATAAAATACTAAAACAACACTTTAAATCAGCTTGAGATATTATGCATGTTTCATTTGAAACAACGAGGGAGCCGGCCTCGCCTGAACACTAAACTGTGCGTCACTCAGCAGTTCAATAATATAGGACCTCTGAAAATTAGGTACTATGTATAAAAAACGATTCATTCCTAAACAATCGGTTACATTTTCTTTTGTTGAACCCATTGAATTAAAGGTAAAAGTCAGTGTTTCAATGACAGCTTGATTGTTTTAAAGTCCGCTGTGGTTACAGAAGCAAAACTACAAAAATGGCCTCTGTGTCCAATAACTGTTGGACCTGAGTGTCTCTGCCTCTCCTGTGTTTCTGCAGGTTTTTCACACGTTCAATGCAGCCCTGCACATTTCCATCAGTCACTCCACAGAGAAGCACGAGAGAACACGAGTGTCGATCACAGTCAGATCCACCAGTGGCTCGTCTTTAACCAGCTGCCTCCTGAGAACAAAGTTAGTGTGACTTTGCTGTGTTCATATGAAGATGGTGCAGCAGCAGTCACCACCAGTGTTGGTCAAGTTACTTGAAAAAAGTAATCAGTAACTAATTACTGATTACTTCCCAAAAAAAGTAATCCCGTTACTTTACTGATTACTTATTTTCAAAAGTAATTAATTACTTAGTTACTTAGTTACTTTTTAAAAACACGATTTACAACCTGAATAGGTGATAAAGCGATAGATCTTTCAGCCCAATTCTACTTTTTCTGCATAATCATCATACAAAATGTAATCAAATGGAAAAGTCTCTTTTTAAAACTTGTTTTATTAGTTTTAATCTTTTAACTTTATGCATCAAACAAACATTTAATTATCTGCAACATTCTCTGACTGGAAGAAATTAGTTTAACATTTAAACCTATTTTCTGCACATTCCAGCACATAAAATAAAATATTTTGTGTGTTTACACTCAGTCTTTCAAATAGATGCAAGTAAAACACAGCAGAAAATAAATAAAGTCAAAGACTAGCGGTTCTGTTGCTCTATTTCACCTGTAAAGCAGGAGTGGGGTAGGCGGAGGGTTACCCTGGTGCAGGTGTGCAGCGGTCAGTGGAAGAATCCGCGAGTTTCTCTGTGAGTTTCCCATTACGTCGTAGCTACTCGGTGCTTGTTTGGAAGTTTAGGGTTTTTTTCGCTGTAAAAAGAAGTTTTCTTCCCACGCACAACGGACACTAATGTTTTTGTCACTTTTTATGGAATCAAACTCAAAGTAAGGTCAGTACTTCCACGCTTTAAACGCTGCACGCTCATACTCTCTCTGCACTCGATATATGATCCATTGTTGATCTGCACACAGCTGTTGTCACGAACGTCGCACTCGCTTACGTCACTGTCATGAGACATTCTCGCAAAAAAATCACGGTTTTAGTAACGCAGTAACGCAGCGTTCCTACGAGAAAGTAACGGTAATCTAATTACTGTTTTTGCGATAGTAATCCCTTACTTTACTCGTTACTTGAAAAAAGTAATCAGATTACAGTAACGTGTTACAAGTAACGCGTTACTGCCCATCTCTGGTCACCACTAGTGAGCGAGTGTTTTGTATGCAGTCTCCATCCATGTAGCTGCCTGCACTAAACCAAGCTGAGTGTATATGATAGTGAATCTGTATCACAGTGTCTTTATGCTTCACATGAGAAACAGGAACTCTGTCTCAGTCCAGTCCCTCCAGCTCCTCCTGGTATTCATGTCTGAAAACTGACTTTGTTCAGCCTTTCATTCTGTGTCTTTTCAATATTATTATAATTAAATTGTGCCTTCTACTATTCTTTACTTCTTTCCTATTTAAAGTGTTACAGTGGCAAACAGCAATACTAAATATGCTACTGGTTTCAGTTAATAAGGTCAGCGTATGTGTAACGTACACTTGTCTACCAGGTGCAGAAAACCTGCTGTATGAGCAGGGATGAAGAAGCTGGCTAAAGGATTGGTGGAGGTAAAGGCAGAGGAGCTAAAAGGGCTTATTTCAGACAGGAGCATGGCCTAGTAAAGCTAAAGAGGGATTATTTTGAACTGTGAATCATGCAAATGACTTTAGTAAAGCGCAAGAATAAAAATATGGAGCTGAGAATAAAAGCTTCCTTTAAAATTCATTCTTCTATTTGTTTCTTCGTGTTTTTTATGTTATTTAGTTTTATTTAATGTGGCCTTTATTGGCCCAGACGTCAGTCATGAGGTTAAAAGGACACCCAAAAGATCTGACAACCTCACCGACTAGTTTAGCTCACATTGTTTAACATCGCTCATTATTATTTACTGAACCCTTACAGAGTATCTCAGATATCAAGAAAGGAAATGATGGTTTCTGGTTCAACAACTTCAGATATTTCTGATGGTCGTTTATGAAAGCAGATATATTTTCGAAGATTCCATAAATGTGTTGTGAATTTCTGTAAATGCTTTTGCTCTCGACTTTGACTGTTTGCCTGAATGTCACCAAAACCTGCTCAAATATGATTTATCAGCAGCACTACAAACTAAATTGCTTATGCTGCTAATAAAATATAAATATTTGTTTATACATATGATGGTCAGACTGATGGATTTGGATAAGTGTGTCAATGAGAAGAAAAACACAGCAGCCAGATGAAGAAAAGAGAACAGATTACTTTTAGATGAGCATTATCTGATTGTCCAAAATAACAGTGAAAATAAAGGTGGTTGCAAATGGAGAATTTGAGGACTTTTAGTTGTAGAAGTTTCTGATGTGTAGTTAAACGAGTCCCACCCAGTAAAGAAACTGTGTTGATCCGTCCACAGACCTGACATAACACAGCATGTTGAAAGAGTAGGTTTGTCTGTGCAGTCCTCCCTTCTCAGGTTTATTCAGGCCCAGCGATGTGGACCCCAGCCCATAATCCTCCTGCAGACACACCTGTAGAGGAGAGTATAAAGACCCGCGACTCAACTGTGTCAGACACGAAGCTCCGAGGAGTCTCTCCACAGCAGCTCTGCAAAGAAGCTCCACAGCTACCAGACCCACTCTGAAGATGAGTCCCTCTGTCAGCCTGCTGCTGCTGCTCGGCCTCTCTCAGGCTCATCCTCTCATGGAGGAAAGAGGAGGAGGAGAGAGCCAGGTGGAGGAAGACCACACCGTCGATATCACCACCAGGATTCTGACCGCAAACAACGGCAGCAATGAGATCCTGCTGGAAGGAGACATCCTGCTTCCAAAGAGCAGAAATGCCATTAAATGCCAGAGTTACCAGAGCTGCCTGTGGCAGAAAGACAACAACGGCCTGGTGACGATTCCCTTCACCATCAGCAGCGAGTACAGCAGCGGGGAAAGGCAGCTGATCAGAAATGCCTTGGAGTCCTTCCACAGCCAGACTTGTGTCCGCTTTGTCGACCGTAAGAGCCACAACGACTACATCAGCATCGAGAGCCAGAACGGATGCTTCTCTCTTATGGGCAGACAGGGAGGGAAGCAGGTCCTGTCTCTCAACAGGCAGGGCTGCGTCTATTTTGGCGTCGTCCAGCACGAGGTCAACCACGCTCTGGGCTTCCAGCATGAGCAGACCAGGAGCGACCGTGACGACTACGTCAGGATCAACTTGGAGAACATCGACCGACAGATGGCCTACAACTTCAACAAGGAGGACACCAACAACCTCAACACTCCCTACGACTACTCCTCCATAATGCACTATGACAGAACAGCCTTCTCCATCAATGGCAGGGAAACCATCACCCCCATCCCCAACCCCAACGTCCAGATTGGCCAGAGGCAGGGCATGTCCTCGGGGGACATCAGGAGGATCAACCTGCTGTACAGCTGCTGAAAACACACGTTAGCTTGTCTGATTTGAAGTTTTCATTTGTTCCCAAAGGTTCTTCCACTTATGTGTTCACAAGTGTTTTATAGGGAGATGATGAGCTGTGAGGTCAAACACATAAATAAAGTGCATTAAAATGGTACGCTGGATATTAGTGATTCATTTCCTCGCCAGTACTTGTTTCATTTTCTTTATGACGTGACTTTTCTTACCTCTTATCTTTCATCCTTTCTAATTTTTCTTCCACCAATCCGTATCTACAGTCAGGCTTGTGGAAATGTCCTCCTCACTGCATCGCTATTCAAGAAACTATATGATGCAAATAGAGTGCGATAATATGCACAGAGAACTCTCGTGTTAATTATACATGAAAATAAGACATTTTAATACTCCTTCGATACTCCTTTCCACTCCCTAACTGGTTTACTTTTGTGAAGGTCAAATCAAAGGTTGCGAGACTTCTTCTTTAGCTGTGAAACTCAGCAAACATATACATGTACATTGGGGTGACCGTGGCTCAGGGGGTTGGGAAGCGCATCTGTAACCAGAAGGTCGCTGGTTCGATCCCCGGGCTCTCTGGCCTCGTCGTTGTGTCCTGCCTTGAAAAGCGCTTTATAAATCCAATCTATTATTATGTAGGAGGGCTGAAAGCTAATAAATACATTTTCTCAAGTTGAATCTTTTGTTAAATAATAAGCAGCTAGTTTGAAAACTCACCTGAATGAACAACAGCTGTGCAGGAAAAAAAAAACAAATGTCAAAAAATGTAACTGATCTTCATCAGGTATTAAAATAAATCATAAATAAAAATATCCAGTAATATATTAAAGATACACTCCTAAGTGTGGCAGTGTTTCACTACAGCTAACAGAAAGCCAAGTGTACATCAAACATCCTTTTTCTGTTCTTTCTGACAGGATGAAAGCACGTGCATATTAACAGCTCTTTCAATGAAACACTTTTTATATTTTGTGAATCTAGGCAAACATTTTTTAATGACTTTCAGACCATAAAAAGACCAAAAACACATTTTATTTAAGTCCCATTGGCCCATTTTGTTAAATAAAAGAAAAAATTTAAACTAAAGAAGGAAGAGAGCAAATTTTGTTTTAAAACATGTTCAGGTATCACATTTAAAGGAAATAATTTGAATTTAATATGATTAGAAGAAATTTGCATTTTTTTTTAATCCAACAGGGAACATGTGATACTGAGCACAAGTATAACATACATTTCTAACATTAATCTGCAGCATCGGTCAAGGGTTCAGGTTGAAGGAATGACAACATTTTCTAACTAAATAAATATAAATAAAGAAACCCAAAACCTGATTGAAAGGACTGACTCGCTTCCAGCTATATTCTTATTTGTATTAAAGGAGCAAACTAACAAGTAGGCACAGACAAACTTACACTGAAGCAAACAAACGTTCTGAGTGTTTTTAATAGTTGAAACTAAACAGCAGCGCAAAGGCTTCAGTGTGACAGCTGAACAGTGTCTGACAGGAAGAGCTTCCCCTGTTTCAGACAATATCTGGCTGCCAGGTTTTACTCTACCTGCCTCAAGAAAGGTGACGGCTACCGAGGGAGGTCGTCACCACCGTGGAAGGCAGGGGTCTGTGCAAAGAACATCGCACGTGACACTCCTGAGCCTCCAGAAGCCACGCCTTTTCATTCTTTGAGTTGCTTTCTGCAGCCTTGTTGTACCCACAGGCGACGGGCTCGGCCAGGGGCAGCTTCACAAGGCTGCACAGGAGGAGAACATCGAAGAATCAATCACATGTCTAAGCATCATCGTGGCTGTTGGGTTTCATTGTGAGCAACTTGCACAACACCCGGGTGTTTTTATTATTCTGTTTTATTTCAAAACATTTAGCACATTGAAATATAGATTATTTCCAAATGCTGTTAAAATTCCTAACTTAAAACCAAAGCTGGATTTCCCTGCAGATAAGCCTGAATCATACTGAAATATAACAACGACAAGCTTCCACGTGTGATCCTGGAGCACATAATGAATAACTGAACAATTTCTCTTTCAAACATCGTCCCTCGGTGGATTCTCCTGCCTGCTAAACTAAGGAGGTCCAAGTGTCTCTGCTAATGAGACAAATGTTTTTAATCCTTGCAGCAGGTCCACCTTCCTGTTTGCTCACCACAGGGTCCAAATCATCTCTTCTATTTTCAAAGGCTTTAAGTATCGCTGGTGTCCAGCTGCGAGGAGTTTCCACGTCTCACGGGTTCATTTCTTCCCCATGATGAAGCTGGGCGCTTCTGCGTCATCCTCAGCTTCTCTTTCGTCGTCCTCATCTTCATCCTTGCTTTCGTCGTCCTCCTCGCTCTCGGAGCTCTTGTCGTCTCCCTCCTTCTTGCTTTTAGTTTCAAGTTTAGCTTTCTTCGCCAGGAGCTTCTTCTGCTTCATCTTCTCTCGCTTCTTCCGCCGCTTCGCTGTCCTGTCTTCGGCGGCCTGTTTGTTCTGCTCCAGTTTTTCCAGGTACTCCTCGTCCTTCGTTTGCTTCTCTGATATCTTGTCCAGAAAGTCCTGTCTCTGGTACTCTCTGCGGCGGAGGTGGCGATAAACGTGGAACTCTCCGCTGCCTGCACCCGCGCTGGAGCCCATCACGTCCCGGACGAACTCGGGCGGAGCTCGCGGGTTCCATTCTTTGGGTCGGTCTGGGATGGGAGCGAGCTTATCTGGGTTTCGCATCAACTTCTCCAGTTTCAGACGCTGTTCCTCCGCCGGGGTTTTGGCGATAATGAGAGGCTGAGCCTCTTTCCCTCCAGGTTTCCCCGGTTTGTTATTCTTCTGTGTGGGCGCCGCCATCTTTCAAACAGTTGCCCTCTTCTTCCTGTGGCTGTAAAATGCTCCGGAAGTCCTTATCTGCTTCTGTGACCTGAAAAAATATATTTTTTATTATAATATTTTATTTTATCAAAGAAAACACGCCATATGCATATACATGCCATGTGAATTACACATTATTCTTATTTTTATTGTAACATTGTTACTATTATATTTTCTAAGTTACATCACTTTAAACGTCTTACGTTCGCCGGCGTTGAATGACGTGTGACGCCACCATTAGCAAATCAGACTCGATTTATTTTGTGGGCGACGCTGTCCAATCACCGTTCACGTAAACGCCCCTCATCGTAACAGTGAGGCTGGCTGTTTTTACTCCGACTCTGGCCCGTCTGTAGGACATTTCTTCTCCTCCTGTAACGAGATAATTGAACATAAACCATGAACAATTTATTCCGATCCGCTGCTCGGTGTCTCCGCTCGGGTCCGGCCGTCTACGTGCCCAGACAACCCGACGGCAGCTCGCAGTGGGCCTCAGTCCGGCTCCTGTGCTCGGCGGCGGATCTCCAGAAAGACCTCGGTGAGATGGTGAAGAAGGACAAAGTGGTGGTGTTTATGAAAGGCACGCCGGCGCAGCCCATGTGCGGCTTCAGTAACGCTGTGGTTCAGATCCTCCGGATGCACGGCGTGGACAACTACGCTGCGTACAACGTGTTGGAGGACCAGGACCTCAGACAAGGTCAGTAACCCGGAGTCGGCCTGACAGCAACAGGTTGTCACCTCTCAGGTCAACGTGTACCGTTTTGGTTACTTTGTAACCGGCAGTAAAAGCGTCACATGCTGGGTGCAGCTCATTTAAACACCCTTGAAGTGTCGGCTCCCCTCAGAGTCGTGTGTGAACTACTGAACCTGATTGTTACCTCACTCAAAGCAGCATTACGTTAGGATAGCTGTCAACGGCTCCATGGACAGTTTTTATCAGTGTTGCGCAGCAGCACCAAAGGGTGGGGTGAGCCGGACGTTAGCATCGGTATCAAAGTCCCGGCCTCTGTCAGGACTGACTCGATCCCCATTGTTCCGATAATGACACGAGACATGTCGGAGAGCAGGAGAGCGTCCTTACAGATGACATCAGCGATATGTGCTCCTGTCTAAGTGCGTCTGTAACCACATGTTCAGAGTAAAAACCTGATAAAGGCCAATTGGATCAATTTACATATTGTTTTATAGTCCTGAATATTGTATTTTACAGCCACATCTGGACACTAGCAAACATATAATACTGATATTGAAGGGCTTAAAAGAGCAGGGGGGGTTAAGAGAAGAGGCTCTTCCACAGTGTGTTTTCTCCTGGCTTCTTCCCCTCACCCCCCCAACCACTCACACATGGCCCCTCACTGAACCTGGTTCTGCTTCCTGTTAAAAGGCAGTTTATCTTTCCCTCTTCCATCTATGGTTTGCTCTTAAGGGTCGTCTGATAGTTGGGATTTTCTCTCCATTATTGTAGGGTCTTTACTTTACAGCATAGAGTGCCTCGAGGCCACTGTTGTTGCACTAAATGAATAAATCTGAATTGTGTTGGAGACACTTTGCTGTGAGTGTGGAGATTTGTGCTTTTGCTACAGTTTCAGTGGGTAGAAAAAAGCCCCACCCCTCAGATTTTCCTTAAAAAATGCTAATGAGGCATGTAACCAAACTGCTACGCCTAATTTAAAAACCTGACTGGTAGTATTAACGTCGTCTGCCTTCCACAGGAGTCAAAGACTTCTCCAACTGGCCCACGATCCCTCAGGTGTACTTCAATGGCGAGTTTGTGGGCGGCTGCGACATCTTTCTGCAGATGCACCAGAACGGAGACCTGGTGGAGGAGCTGAAGAAGCTGGGCATCCGCTCTGCAGTGCTGGACGCAGAGAAAGAAGCCAAGTAATGGACGGGTATAAGCGTGAAGCGGCTGACTCACCCAAAGGCGCATTTATCAGGTTGAACCCCCCCCCACTGCCGCCGCCACCACCTTCCACCACACACACACACACTCAGTCCCCGAACTAAAAGAAGTGGCTATTGTGTATTCGATATTACAGCTTTGTTTTTTCCAGCTGAGGGCAAAGTGGCACCACGGAGCGATGAGAGCGAACCCCAAAAAGCAAAAGCTGTGGGCCAAATGAAAGCTCCATGGAGCTGAACGAGAACATCGTTACAATAAGTCCATCCTGTTGTAACAAAAAGCTTTAATACTTCTGCACCTCCAAGAAGAACTGTGACATCAGCCCCTCACGCCCACCTCAAACTGCCAGCTGACTGTGACGTGTTTAAGCTGCCACCTGAGCGCTCGCTGCGCTCTCACCTGGTTACATCAGTCCTCTGCGATCTTCCCCTCGCCGCTGTCCTCCACGCTCAGTTTAAGACCAGATGAGCTTTAGACTTGCCTAACTGTACCACGCCTAAGTTAAGGTCATTATTCACGCTGCCTGGGCCTCATCGGCTAATGATGTCATCACGCTCTTAAATGCACTGCCTGTAGTTTCAGGAAACAAGAACAAAGAGGGGACAACGTGGCTTCGTGCTGGTATGAATATCTTCTCTTTAATGAAGCCACTGATCGATCACTGGACAGCCCCCTGTTTGTTCTTCCTGCCTGGAACCACGAGGAACCTGTCAATGTCAGGATCCGCTGAAACGTAACATACCTGATACCTGATGTCCTTTTATTCTTTTTTAAACCACCCTGAAGATGACAGATTACTGCACACCAGCCGAAGCAGTTAATGTTACATCTGTCTGTATTTCACTCTAAAGGTGAAGAGTCAGAGCACCTCACATTTATCAGTCCGAGATGATCCTCCTGCTGCACAGTCGTATTATCAAAGCAACACGTAGTACACTGTAAGATATTGTACAGCTTATTATTAGATGTACTTCTGACACATGTAATCAATTCTGCACTGATTAAATATTTTGTGACACAAACGAGTTGTCGTGTCGTGCCTCATGCATGTCGGTCTTTCGTAAGCGAGGTTACTCACAGTCGTTTTTACTGCGAGCTGGGCCACACTTGCAGTAATGTGCAGGCGTCATGAGCCACATCATTTCCTCGGGTTTTACTAAGAATTTGAGAAATGGGTGTTTTTAGTTTTTTGATTATTTTTTAAAAACATTTTTAAATGCACTAGAAAACAGTTTATAAGACAAACTGACTTTGTACAAGTTTGAACCAGCTGGAATATTTGTTGTGACGTCTTTACTTTTCAGCTTTCTTCTCATTTCTCTAAGTAGCCTCCAAAAATAGTTCTCCAGGCTTCTTGAAGAACATTCAAAGATCTTTTAGGATCTTGGCTTTCTCTGTCAGGATCATCCCACGTTGCTTCAATGATGTTGAGGTCGGGGCTCTGGGAGGCCAGTCCGTGACTGCTGGTGTCCCACTGTGTGTTTTTCTGTGCAGGTGTGTTTCCCAGCTCCTGTGTCAGCTTAATACAGTTTGTTTTTTCTAATTCTTGTGAACATGACTCAGATACTGTTCATCTGCTATAAATGCGTTTTATAGGTCAGAAACTTCTTCTTTTGTCTAACTTGGTCACATTTTTTAAGAATTCATTGCACAACATGCTGACGTAAATCAAATATTTTGGCTCGACATGTGAAAAGTGAATGAAACAAAAAGGTGCTACACATGAACCTTTTCAGTATCTGAATCTGGCTTCAGGAATTTCTGACAGGACTCTTCATCACTGTGAGATTGGGAAAAGTTACACGCAAATGTTAAAAGGCAAAACTTTCACACGGTGTCTCAATAAATGCACATCAAGCTGAAAAACTGTGTTGGAGTCCAGGCCAAACACTCACTATAAAACATCTGGAGTCTATGTAGTTGGAAGAATTTCACAGAATCTGGTTCTGAGATACGAAGCTGCTGTCAAAGTGCCTGAAACTGTATTCTTCATAGTGGTCAGCAGGGGGCGACTCCTCCCGCTGGAAAAATGTGCAACTGTGTTTAAGACCTGGAGGAAATGTTTGTTTCCTCACCAGAGAAACGGAGCATTTCCAGAAGTGAGAGCACGTGTGTGTGTGGCAAGGTGTTTCTGCGCAGTGTACCAGGGGCACGGAGAAAAGTTGTCCTACCATAGGCACGAGGAGTGTGTGTGTGTGTGTGTGTGTGTGTGTGTGTGTGAACGCTGACAGAGGCCCTGGTGTGTTCAGGGAGCCCAGCTTAAATTAAATATTCAGTCATCATTCCTGTTGAACATGTTTACTGTGCATTTCCTCTTGTGTCGTGTCAGCGTGTGCCGGGAAAACACACCTGCTGTTACTCATTCAGTTTCAGGAAGGAACACTTCTGTGGAATGTGAGTGAAGCGCTTTCCTCATTTTATCCTGTGCAAATGTAACCGCTTCATAAATTGTTACAATTACACAAAATGTTAAACCGTTCCTGTTATACCTGATTTTTAGGACCTTCAAGCCTGTAGTTTTGTTCATTATCAGTTGGAGCCCCTCCTCACTGTTCTTCTTCTTTGGTGCAACCCTATAAACAGTGCACCCCTTTGGCCTCTCCCCTTTTCTACAATTCCCCTGCGGGGGAGTCGGTGTCCTTCCCAACACTGCAACACATAATGTATATTTAGCCACGCTGATATTTCTGATTGTGTGTCTTTGCTAGATGCTGTAAATGTAAATGTGTCACATGTGTTATAGGCACAGTTAATGCTAGCATGAACAGATCGTTCTTGCTAGCTTGGGAGTTGTGGTGGGTTGAGCTGAGCCTCTTCACTACTGTTTGCATTTGGTTGTAGGAGTTGGAGCGAGATCTTTGTTTCTTTTCAACGCAGGAACACACCGGCTACACAAAGCCCGGGCTCGTGAGCAAAGTCTCAACGTTCACTTTTAGAGCTTTCCTAAGACTAAGTGATGAACGACAGTCACTGCACGACTCTGGAAAACTTTTAAATACAAAATAATACATCTGAGTTTTATAAAATAAAACCAAACAATGCTGTACAGTGAAACGACTGTGAATATGGCCGTTGAGCATCCACACCGTCCCTTCCCCTTCTGTCCGTAACCCAGTGACGCAGAAACACGGTTAAAAACTAACAGCCAGGATTCAGCTCAGAGTTTCTGCAGGAAGCGCAGCACCAGGTCCCTGAGCGTGGTCCTCAGCGGCTCGCTGTCACAGACGATATGCGTCCCGTCCTCCTCCAGCTGAATGAGCGTGTCCTCCGCCTGCAGGTGCAGGATGTGCCCGTCTGCAGTTTCCTCCACTTTAACCTCTGTGATCCCGTGCTGCAGATGAGCACAGAACAAGTTAACATCAAGAGCTAACATCACAGCACACCGACAGCCCGCTCGCTCAGATTTCCCACCTTCTGCAAAGTGGCCAGAAAAGCCTCCAGGGCCACAGCTCCACTCAGCATGGGTTTAGGGGCCAACGCTACGGGGGGCTCCTCAATCACACGCTTCCTCTTCTTGCTGGGGGGCATGGGAGGGGGTTTGGGCACCGACTGGGAACAAATGAAAGAAAAATGCAGCTGAGCTCTGATCAGCTGATTCTCTAATGGAAGTGCAAGTGTTCTGGCTCACCTGTAACGTGTGCTTGTTGTCCTTTGAGTGCAGCAACGCAGACACGGTCGCCACAGAGACGCCGGGTTTGATCTCCGAGGGCACCAGCGAGTTGGCCAGCTAGGAAGAGAAAAATACGACTCTTAGCTTTCTGACAGCGAGAAGATTTGTCAATAAAAACAGCTGATCAAACGCCACGTTGTCATAGTGATCAGAGAATCCACCATCTGTTTCTGAAACAACAGATACTCTGTGGCCAGAAACTCAGATCCATCTCTGAGGAGTTTTTTTGACTTCTCTTCGGGGCCTCACCTCAGGCAGGATGTAGATGCGTTCGTAGCGGCGTCTGAAGGGCAGGTTGAGAACAGAGCAGCGTCTGTAGGGCATCGGAGGCGGCTGCAGCTCCAACATCAGGTCGGAGCGGTGGGACTGGGTCAGAGGAGGCTGGGTGTACTGCTCGGGACACACCACGTGGAGAGGCTGCAGGAAGAAGACACGGCTGTAGCTTCAGAGTACAAATGTGAGTGGCTGAAGCTGGCTTTAACATTTAAATTAAGGCTACAGCTAAATGAACTAGTGCTGCGAACGGGCCATCCTGGAACTACAGGGATGCTTCAATCAAATCCCTCAAATCTTACACAAGACCCACTGCTTCGCTGAGCTCTGCCCTGAACGCTTACATAATCTCTCATAGTCAGATCAGGTGCTAACAGCATACCTGGACTTCCTTGAGCAGCTTTGATACTTGGTGGAAGTTGAGCCGTGTGTCGATGGGACAGTAAACGCACTTCATGGCTAACGGCTGGTACGGAGCCAGGGCATCCAGGTAGGAGAAGTCCGGCTCTGGGAGTGAGAAAGATCAGGCACAGGACATTACCAGCTTTCCTTGTTTTAGTCACGTCTGAGATGTAACGACAGCTGTAATTACCAGTAAAGATGATCGTGTTAAGGCTGGATTTGCCCCACAGCTCCATGAAGTGAACGACGTCGCCGAAGCGCAGAGAGGGGTGGCCGGTGAAAACCACGCAGGGCTGACGGAAGTCGCTGCTGAAGTCTCCGTGAATGCTGGGGTAGTGCTTCAGCTTGTTGGTTTGGATGAGCTGAAACATCAGCAGCACATTTAAGCACCAGTTTATCAACATCGTCACCACAGGTGCACTTGTGTTTTCATCCTGGTGTCTTTGCATCAGTCGACTCTGCTTTTTATAACGTGTTAGAGGTACGATGCGCTCCAGGCAAAAGCACATCTCACTCACATTTGATGCAACTCGTGGCTACATGTCAGCTGTTATTAATGACTTGTGATAGCACTGGCCTGTTCGAACACTATTTGCCTAATGCTTTCCAATTCAAAGCTACGTTTTCTCCAACCAAACATGAATTTGCATAAAATATAAATACTTCCTCAGAGATGAAATGCTGGTTTGGTAGCAAAGCTCCAAATGCTCAACCAATGCTCTCGCACGCCACAGCCGCTCTATCACGTGACGCACACTGCTCTGACGTGCTGAGGTTATGAGCTGAGTTACGGCGTGTCGCAAGTTTTGTGAGGTGCTTTTGTGATATTTAATGGATCGATTACATTTTTTTATTTCTCTCCAATATCTGATCCAGTCATTTAGGTCAGTATCGGGTCCATCTCTAACTTTAACTTTCTCCCCCATAAAGACGACATTTGATGACCTCCACTGGGACCTCAAGTTAAAAACCTAAAAAAAGTAGGTTCCCTATAATCTAATGATTATTTTCAGTATAAAGAAGTGCACTGCCAGTAGGGCAGGGCAATATGGCCAAAAATATTTATCACGATACATATATTTGAAAATGTGTGCTAACGATATAACTGACGATATAATTGACACGAGACAAAATACTTTACAACTCCACAACTTTATTAGTGCAAAAAACTACCAATGTATTTTCACTTAAACAAGCAGCTGTTTTTTTTATGTGCATTAAAGTTATATAAATATTTAACAGTGCAAATTCCTCGCTGACAGTTTAACCAAAAGGCATTTCCAGTGGAAACTGGCCGACATATCCTCAGCATAACCATGTATAATATCCACACAACTTAAAAAGAGGTTAAACGTTATATGTTGAAGCACAGTACGTATCACTCCGCGAGGCTCCGCCTACGATAGCCGTAACGCTCCGACAATCCATCAAGCGGTGCGGCTTCGTAGCTTAGCAAAGTCGAACTGAAACATTTGACAGAATTTTGAGCGCCGTGTCCATAAAATCGGTTCAGTAATAACGACGGCCCGCTAGCATGCGCTACCAAAAATAGAGCTTTGTTGTGTATCTGACGGATGAAAGCTAAACCACTTCCACCACTGAAGCTGCAGCATTTTTACAAACCAGTTCAGGTTCATCTGTTTCATTCAACGATCCGCTTTCGCCCTACTCATTCTGCGTCGCCATGATTTTCCACCATGTGTGTATGTAAACAAAGGCACTGCACATGCGCGTTTTACCCATATTCTATCGCCATATTTCATTTTCTTATCGTTGCCTAACATTGTACCGGTGTTACCGTGAGCGGTATGATATGGCCCAGGCCTACTGCCAGTGTTCTTGACTCACCTCTGCGTGTGGGAAAGGCGGCTCTGGGAGATAAACCTTTGTTTGCTTGTTGTGACAAAGCCTGAAATATTTGAGAAAAAGAAAAATCACGTGGAATATTCCACAGTCACACACGTTATCGTCTCTCTGCTGTTTGCTGCACTTCTGTGTTCCTAATTATCAGAGTGACTGCATCATGACTTGTTGTGGAAGACGTGGAAAAATGAGGACAAGCTAACCGAGCGAATGCTGAAGAAAAACAGTAAAACCTAAAATCAAACTTTCACGACAGAATCGAGAAGCTTTCGATAAACGGCCGCTCACCACTCGGCGAAGATCTGAGAGAACTCCAGCGAGCTGTTGGCTATGGGTGAGATGAAGTAGAAGGGTGTGGTCCCCAGGTTGGCGCTCTCTATGAACTGGTACAAACACTCGAGCAGGTCGTAGATCACTCCCGAGGAGTAGCACGGCACCAGCACATTTCCTCCTGCCCGGATGGTCATGGCTGCAGAACGCAGATGAACAAGCACAGACAACATCATTCAAGAATGACTTCAACGTTTGGTTCTTTTCACACGCCACAGAAATCTAAGCGCTACATTAAAACCCACCCAAGTTACTGCAGAATTCTCCCAGCATGCCGTCTGGGTTGGCAGTAGGCATCTGAGTGAGGCCTGTCAGAATGAGGACGTCACTATTCTTTAGGGAGCTCTGGTCCATGGGCTGAGAGCAGAGAAGAAGAGAAACTGTGCAGAGTAGTTGTAATAGGACAGAACAGACTGGATTCAAACAATTACAGCGCACTGACAAACACTCGCCTAAACATTTAGCTTCCAAAAGAAACTCTGAGCACAGGAAAAAGGAAATCTGTTACTAAACAAATAACAGACTGCACTCTTTACACTCGAGATCGTGACGGTTTTGTCCTCAATCCCTTCAAACTTTAACTTTCTCCCCCATAAAGACGACATTTGATGACCTCCGCTGGACCCTTAATAGGGCTGCCACAAACGATTATTTTGATAGTTGACTAGTCACCGATTATTTTTGCAATTAGTCGACTAATCAGATCATCATCCATTGGACATAAAACTACAGCTTATTGCACCAGCAGCATCTGCTCTTATATAACTATCATTAGCTTACAGCTTTAAGTGTTTAAGGTATGTGCTAACTACAAATAAAGACAAGATGATAGTTTATTAAATTTTAATGAAATTTGCAGATTGTTTCGGTGAAGTTTAATAAACTCCTTGCTATCTAAAATATAACAGGACACCGGAGTAAATTCTCCAGCATCTCACACTTCTGATAATCAGCTGTCTGCTTGACGTTTATTCAGCTGTGTAAAAACTATAACTTTAATCTCAGCCAAACCGATTTACTCAGGAACAAATAAAATACTAAAAAAAGCCAAACAATAACATTTTTAAGTTATCTAAGTGACTTATATATCATGTTTAACCTGAGTAGCGAAAGACGGCGGTGGGTTTGAAAACGATTTGCCGGGAGTCCGGTGTTCTCACAGCTCTAGTTAGCCTAGCCCCCGGCTAGCTATCGAGCTAGTGGCTAACAGACGTCTCCGAAAACGTCGGAGCGCTTTTGAAAATATGTGGTGTCTTGATAAACTGAGCAGATATTTGAGGTTTACACAGCTACATTCTCGCCTGAAAATATGTTAAACGTTTATTTTGTGACCCAGAAAGAATAATAAGAGTAATATTAAAACTAACTAGCCGCCATTGTTGGAAACTGAGCTGGGCTGCGCTATGAATTCTGGGACACAGCTTCTTCTTCTTCGGGGTTTAACGGCAGCTGCCATCCTTGTACATGCAGTGCTGCCATCTTCTGTTTCAGTCCGTTATTACACTCTTAAATCCTACTACTTATTCCTGCGTCTTTTGTGATCTTACAAAGCTTCAAACGACGCGTCGACGTGTAAATCAGTCGTCGACGATTTTAATAGTCAACGTAATCGTGACTAGTCTACTAATCGTGGCAGCCCTAACCCTCAATGACAAGTTTTGACACCTTAGTAAAAATCAATAATGACGTGGTTTAGCTGCACGAGCAGAGACCACCCTCCCTGACTGCTGCACACGCATTTTGTCAGTTGGTTCTGTAAACAGCCCCGAAATATGACAGAAATCACTCAGCTCAGGAAAAAAGCTTCAAGGGTTGCGCCCAGTAGACTTTGAAATGGTGAAGCATTCAGGCTGCTGGCCTACCTGAGGATGTGTGGTGAGTAGAGATGAGCCAGACACATAGGACACCTTCTCATGGTGAGACTGGATGATCCAGTTGGAGCTCCCCAGCGAGTAGCCGGAGCTTAATGGGGAGACTTGTACAGCTCCAAACAACTCCTGCAAGAAAAACAAACGAGAAAAAAGACGAGGAGAAGTCACCGCTGCACAAAAGCAAAAATGTGAAATCTTAAATATCTCCTGGACGTAATCAATTCTCACCACTTTCTGTGAATAACCCACAAGCTGCACTTTGCTGAGTGCAGAGTTAACCTCCTGCATGCTGTAGCATCGCTTCCACATCCACACATCAACTGCATCCTTCAGCGGCCCCGGGAGCATCCTAATGCAACAACATAAGTATTCATTTGAACGGTGGAGTTACACCACCCTGTTAGTGGAGGTGTAACAAAACACCAGACAAATTATGTGAAGGTAAAATGAAACTTCAAAAATGACTAAAACAAAGTCAGTAACTGTATTTCATGTGTCACCTCAGACAAAACGCACACACACAGAATATTTTTACAAAACTAGACGACCTTTGTATCTCCTTGTTCTTCCAGGACGTGGCAGACTGGGCTTTAGGAACTCTCTCCATGAAGTTCACGAGCTCCTCCATCAGCAGCCTGAGGAAGGAAACAGGAAGGACGAGCGTAAACGCAACTGAAGACGTGTGACCTGTATCTCATTTTACCAAATAAAATAATAATGATATCACAAAAATAATATAGAAATAGTAAGATGTGGTATTCATCCCCTGCATCTGTCACCTGCCAATCTGTAGCGTGGGCTCCGTGGCGTACACTGTCCCGGTGAAGCCGGTGTGCTCTGTGATGTAAGGCAGGGCCATCATGCAGTGGTAGTTTGAGATTAGGATGACATCGATGGTGGACAGGTCCAACAGTTCTCTCTGTGGGTTATTGAGATTAAATAAATATCATTGTGGTACTTCAGGTATTTATTAAGATTTATGTTTTAGGGTCTACTGTGAAAGTAAAAGACGTGGTAATCACACTGTGCTGATCATAGTAACTGATTTCTCTGACAGGATTCCCCTATTCTTGTCAGTTGTGGCAGGCCTATCAGGTTTCTTTTTCCTTCTTATTATTTGTTTAAAACAGGTCGATTTGCTGCAACTCTGATGCTTCACAGTGGCCCCTGTTTTGCAGAAAGACATTCTAGCACAAGCTACAACACTGATGCAGAGATGAAGTATCAGGGATGTCTACCTCAGGGAGACAGAACTCTGGCTGTGCGTCAACAAACACCCTCCCTGCGCACTCCTTCAGCTCCTGCAAGCATAAGGCGAAACAGTTTTTCCCCCACAGATAAATCGGCACATCTTCATAATAAACTGCAGTAAGTTGAAATACACGCCAAGTAACCTAAACACATTACAAACAGCTTCTCGTGCCTTTTCCAAATTTATTGTTCCATCCTTAGAGACCCAACCAGGTAGCTTGGAAAGTCTTGGACTGAAAAAAAAAGGATCATCATCATCATCATCAAGAAAAACATATCTGTTATCCACGAATGAGTGAATTACTGTCAGTGACTCACCTGTGCACCAAAGGCAGGGGCAGGAAGTTGAGGACAGAGGTGGTGTCCAGTCCACAGTCCAACATGATAGTGGTGGACTTGAACTTGAGGACATTGCAGGGCAATGTAGGATGACCCGACAGACAGTACTGCAAGGAGGAAATGCACCGTTAAAACCACAGGTGTGTGTAGGTGTGTGTAGGAGTACAAAGGTGCAGATACAGTAAAACAGGATAAACACGACACCAGGGGATTGTGTTTCCGTTTTTTCGTATGCATAGTTAAACACTTCACGCTGTACTGACTTGCTGCTCGCTGCTCGCTTTTCCACTTTATTCAACTGTACCAAAAAACGCTATTAGCTTCCAGCTAACAGTCGCTTTTGGGTGAGTATAAGTTAATCATTTTCGACGATTCCTACATTCGTTGTTCTCTTCACTGATCTGCTTTTTACTCACCAATTTCATCTTTAACACAAGGAGTTGTTGATAAATGAGTTGAAACAGTTAGCTTTGCTAACGCAGCATCGTTCTCCACTGCTCTTCTTCTCGCTTTGTTTCCCGCTCGGCTGCCCTCTACTGCCCCCAACAGACGTGGAGTCACATCAAAAGTACAGACACTTTAAAAGTGCCATTTTCACTGAGAAGCCAGCGCTTATATGCAGCTGCTTTGGCAACAGCACCTTGGCTCACACGATATTAATGAAAATATTAATTAAAGGGTCGATGATTGTTGTAAACAAGTGCAACAAGTGATCCCAGAGCTGTCAGCGAGAGTCGCTGCGATAAACCAGAGCCGTAAACAGAGCAGTTAACACAATTTCATACGCCTGGTTGAGTTTATATTTAGAGCCGCCAATGTCGTAATTACAGTAATGATAGAATCATGATTGCCAACTGTTAAATAATATGACATGTAGGTCATTAAGGTTTCAGTTGGGGGACGCCATTAGGCCGGCAAAGGCAGGACTGCCACAGTGACTCAACACCGTTCATCCACTACTCTGGTTTAGCCCCCTCCTATGCTAGCAGCGGCTAGCTGACAAAAACATTAACCACTCCCAAAGTAGTACATTTATCCTGTGACTGCTCTGTCAGTCCACGGTGATATTGCGAAACTGATGCAGAAACAGCGGGCAGCGCTCGCACTTCTGTATCTCCGGTAGGCTTTTGTTTTATTTAACGAGTGTTACCGGCAGCTAAAGAGGAGATAGAGAACGTTTGGATAGGTCGCTGTCAAAAGTGCTCTAGTCGATGTTTTCTTATGGAGGGTTTGTTCAGTTAGGAGTCAAGAGAGTTAACGCGTGGGCGAGGACAGGTAGGAGTTAACACGCCACGTTTTGGGTTTTGTTTTAACTGACAGCACAAACACTTTGACCCGTTTAGTTAAATGTGCGATTGTGTGGGGCTCTGCGGTTAGATCAAGGGTAAACTTCGCGACTCGGTCTCATATACGGCTGGTTACAGTTACCACAGTGAACAAGTTTTTGCCTTTCATTTGATACTAATAAACTATATAATAATACAGTCTGCATATACACATTTATTCATTGCAGTCAGTAGCTTCCTGATATCTTTCCCTTTTATAGAGCAGCAGTATTGATGTACACGTGTGTGTGTTTCTATTTGCCAGACCACAGGAGGTCCGCGCTCGGTTTCTTCACCATGGGCAGCAGCTGCAGTAACCACCTCGGGATCCCTCCAGGCAACGGCCCAAACGCTGTGGGCTGCACTGACTTCATGATGGACCACACTGCAGAGGTACAAGCAAAAGAAAACCTTTGTTCATGCTGACATGTAACAGCTGAGGTCACATATTTGTGTTTGACACTCTTGAGTGTGCTGCAGATGCTGGGCTGGGTACCCACGGGTATTTGGGCCAAACAGGCTGCTGACATCACGGGAGCAAATGGCCTTCTGCTGAGTTGCTTGAACTAACTGTCTGTCTCTCCAACAGGGCACCTTCTTCCGGCTGTACTATCCCTGTCAGGAGATGGAAAGTGCAGGGAAGCCTGACTGGGTCCCATACAAGGAGTACTTTAATGGTTTGGCTGACTTCATGAAAATGAACAGGGCCCTCAGTGAAAGGATCTTCAACTACCTCTTTGGTGAATAAATTAGGAAAATCCAGTATTTCTAATGATTTCATGGCATAAAATTGACTATTTTTTCTCAAGTCTTGTGTGCTTGTGCTTCCACCGCCAACCTGACAGTCCATTTCTCTGTGGTGTAAAAGTCACATTTATTTGGTCAGGACAGCAATATTATATGACTTTAGTCACTACAAAAATAGAAAGATGGTTTCTTTCATTTTCTAATTTGGTTAAAAAAATAGGCAAAGTGAATGTTCCTCATTTTTTATCTATTTCAGGGTCCTTCAAGATCCCAGCCTATTTGGATGCTCCATTTAAATCAAATGAAAAATGTCCCGTGATCATCTTCTCCCACGGCTTGGGAGCTTTTAGGTACACACACAATGCATTTGTTTTTTTTATTTCATCACTCCTGCAGCAATAATCGTTACAAGTTCTGCTCACACTGTGGCTCCTGTGATTGTTTCTCAGGACCTTGTATTCAGCGATATGTGCAGAAATGGCCTCTCAGGGCTTCATCGTGGCATCAGTGGAACACAGGTAATTTTCCAATTTAGTTCATATGTCATTTTTATTCCATTAAACACCAACTGTTCTATAGCAGGGTTGTCAAACATAGGGCCCAGGGGCCAGTATCGGCCAGGCAGAGACTCCAATCGGGCCCACTGGAAAGCTGTCTGCCCAGTGTGATGTTGTGTATGTACGGTCAGCAAGGTCTGTCATCTCGGTTGTGGCAACTGCAACTGACAAATAAAATCTCTCTTCTCTATGGATTTGAAACTATTAACTGTATTTAAAGTTTTACAGACCATTGTGTCCATGCTACACCAGAAAGTTACTGATAGATACAAAAAATTAAATGACAGAAAAGTTCCCATTTTTTGAGCATCTACTAAAGATGTTTTTACTATAAAAAGGTACATTATTCTAAATGCATGACAGTGTGCACAATGAGCTAGCAACAGTGTTTCTCTTATTTTACACATGTAACAAAACTAAGACAAATTGTTGCAATTGCACTTCTTTTCCTCATATGAAGATATCTCAGGGATTAATTATGTTTCAACATCTTTACACTGACAGAAATTGGAGTTTCTGACCTTAAGTGGTCGCACACTTAAGGTCAGAGTGGGTCGTATGTGGCCCACGATGTAAAATGAGTTTGAAATCTGTGCTTTGTCATCTTCATTTGGAGGAAATCGTAGCTGAACGTTTGTCCTCTGCTGTTGTTTGCTTGGCTGTCTGTTTATGTGTGGAGTAGGAGTGGAAAGGGTGTGCAGACAATGGTATGAACCAGCTCATCACAATTCTTTTCAGTATGCAGACAAGGGGGACCGTATGGAGATGAACATAATGGCCACAGCTGGCCCGTCACTTACGGTGATGGAAGTGATATTTTGCTGAATTTTAGCAGCCGGCGACATGCTGACAAAGCCGCAGACAGAGCACACGGCTGCAGTGTGAGAGCAACAACATGAGAGTGACTTTGCTTCTTACAGAGAGAGGGCCAGGATGTGCTCTCTGCATGTGTCTACACCATAACTGTTCCAAGTAACATGAAGGAAGTAATTTCTGTTCCCAGGGCTGGAACTACAGGTTATGTTTATTTTTCTCCCACAGAGACCAGTCGGCGTCAGCTACGTATTATTTTTGTGAGAAGCCAGAGTCAGAAAGGTCAAATGCAAGTTTGACAAAATCATCCGGTGCCACCCAACAGAGCTTGGTGAAGGAGTGGATGTACTACAGAGCTCTGCAGCACGGAGAGAGCGAATTCCCCCTCAGAAACAAACAAGTATGTTGTTGCAGAGATTACCCACAGACTCCCTCTGTGGGTTTAAAATTCAGCCTCTTGATTGCATAACATGTGAACTTCATACCCGCTTGCTCGCAGGCAGCTTGGCACTGATGTTAAAATCAAACCACATCCTTGTTTGTTCTAGCTGACATTGTTGTTTTCATCTGGGCACGTTACGTTAAACAGCAAGCGTGTGGTCACATCCATTTATCTTAAAGCTGAAAGGAACGAGGGAGTGCAGATAGCAGTTGGCTTTTTAAATCTACGATTAAGGCGAGGGATATTTCTTTTTTTTCTGTTCATCAGAGTAGTTTTGCAAAACTCACAGTTCAACACAATCCTGGTTTATCTTGTAGTCCAAGTGCAGCAGCTCAGCTCCACTAGAGCTTCCTGTCCCCTCCCTTTAAGAGAAGCTCCCTCTGATTGGCTGCCCACCATAAACAAAAGTTTAGGGAGACCGGGAGTATATAAATCCCATAGTAGGGGAAAAAAGATGGTTTTGTTTGTCGTATCTGTACAGATGTCGTGAATGTAAAGGTAAATATTAATGGCGCCTTAAAGAAACAGAATGAATTCATTTGTTTCATCTTTCAGGTGAAACAACGAGCAGATGAATGCATTCTGGCTCTGGATAAACTCACTGAAATCAACTCAGGAATCTCAGTGCAAAATGTTCTGGAGACGCACTTCGACTGGTCGACGCTGACGGTAAGCTTTTGGTTACCTCTGGCTGTGACATGCATGCAGGACAGCTGACATGCATGCATGTCATGCAGTGTGTGGTAGCAAACACAATAATGGAAATGTGTCACAAGATGCAGAAAGTAGCTGTAACATGAGCATGGGGCAAGTTGGCAAGTGTCACAAGGCTCCAGGAAACGCAGTTTGTGGGCGTGTGTTAGACGTCTCTTTGAAGTTTGATCAAAGCTAAAAGGCAACAGTTGCAGCCTTTTAGCTTTAGTGTTTAAAGCTGAACTCTTCTCACCTTCGAGGTGAACAGCTGATGCTGTTACCTGGGAGAGCAAAGTGTGCTGGTTACTGACACATGACAGAGTGACATACATTAAAGGGTTAACCTAGCAACCAGCCGTCGGCAACAAAGCGGTGATCCTGTGTGGACCCCCGTCGTAGGAAGCAGACATTCCAGCCTCTGGTTACCTAGGCAACTTCCAATCTATTTATACTCCTGTCGTGTGTCAGTCAGGGGTATTCTTCACTGCTTCGATTGCTCAACTTGAAACAGAAAAGTTTAAAGAGTAGATCAGGAAGCAACGGCAAGGTTTTGACCAGAGACCACAGAGTGGTGCAACTTCAAGCTGGGCGAAGAAACCACTGACAAAGCGATGTAGGCTAACCCAGCACTCAACCTTTCTAAGCTTTGAGGTGAAGTATTGCAAAGATGATGCTGATTGACATACGGGGCAGGTGTGTACAGCACAGAGTGTCTGCAACAAACATCAGCTCCAAAGCGATGAATGGTTGAGTGAACTGCTTCCTGTGTGCACATCCTTAAATTCCAGCACTTGTTCAATTTCTTAATCATTTCTTAGTTCACAAAAAGTCAGCTTGTACATTTGGAACATCTGTTTCAGGGTTTTCTGTGTGATGCTTAGAAGACCAACGAGTGTTTCTAGCAGTGTTGTATCTTTGTGGTTATTGCAACTTTCCCTAAAGTCTCGAGCTTCCAAAGTTCATTTACCAGCACATTTTTTTTATATATAAGCTTGGCACCAAAAGTCTTATTTAGTTGACTTGATTGTATCAATGCTTCTGGGCAATAAGTCTTAGACCAGGCTTATTTATTTCCCCCACATTTTGCCACAAGTTTGAAAAAGTTGCCAAATCTTCTACTTGGTGTCATTTATTGAACTCTGAAGACATAAGAGTCATAACAACAGCATGTGGAGGAACCACACACGGCCACAACAGCATGGCACCTGCTCCTCGTGCTGGTCACGCAGTGCTGTGGTATAGCTTCCCATTCTTCAACCACTACTTTTGGTTTTGTTGGCTGACTTGTGAAAAACACTGTTAAACTGCCAATATGTCTTGTTTCTTCATACTTTGCTCATCCCATCCAACGCCACACAAGAGTCGACACAGAATAAGCTGTTCGGCATCGGCCCGCACAAATGCGTTTTCCTTACAAACGTGGCACCAAATATACTTTGCAGCTGTAGATTATTGGCAAGAAGCATTGGTACAACAAAGAAGTATCAAACACAAAGTTCTTACTTTTTGTGCTGCCGTGTGTGTATAAACAATAAAATGACATCAACTAGTTTCAGATGACTTCGAAAGTGCACTGAGGAAAAACCTGAGTTAGCCTCAGCTTATCCATCAGCTGCAGAGTCCAAAGTTCATGAAATGCTGTTTTGCATAAAGAACATCAGCAGACTTTAATCTGTGATGAGGAAAAATGTGAAACGCAGTGGAGTAAATTTCATTTGTGCTGATTTCGTAATTCTCTCTCATGTTCTTGGTAACAGAACTCCATGGACCTGTGCAGGATAGCAGTGATGGGCCATTCTTTTGGAGGAGCAACAGTCATAGAGGCTCTGTGTAAAGAGGTTAAATTCAAGTATGTTTTTATGGGACTTTTGGTTTCCAGTCTTTTATCACTTCTTGTAACTGCACTCTTATTGTCCATAATGTCTGCAGGGCTAGAGCTGTGTGCATGAGGGCATTTCACTTTGCTTAGTATACATTAGAAACGTGTGTTACAGGCAGCAGTCACAGACCCAGATTATTGAAAGTAATAACCTGGCCTGCTATGGTGCAAACAGGTGTGGAGTAGCACTAGACTCCTGGATGACTCCTTTAGACGATGAGATCTTTCCTCGGGTGAAGCAGCCAATCTTTTTCATCAACTCAGAGAAGTTCCAGTGGGCGGGAAACATCAGCCGCATGAAGAAGCTCGACTCGGCCGTCATACAGAGGAAAATGATCACCATCAGGTACCACTACTGGTCTGCTGCACTTTCATTCAGAGACTTTGGGCTGATTTTGTGATGACGTCTCTTCTTCACCTGCTTTCTTTCAGAGGTACAGTCCACCAGAGTTTCCCAGACTTCACCTTTCTCACAGGCAACTGGATCGGGAAGCTGATGAAACTCAAAGGAGAGATCGACCCAGAGCTCGCCATAGACCTGTGCAATAAAGCAACACTAGCGTTTCTGCAACGCCATCTCGGTAAGAGCTCCTGCTAGTCGTTCGTCAGATTTAATCATGTAATGCAGGAACACACTTCAGCTGTGGGCACATTAAAGCTGTTTCATAGGATTAATAGATGTGTACGGCGGTATCAGCTGAGCTGTGAGGAGTTGGCTGTTGGTCTGCATGAAGTAATGCTCTGCTTATTGTGCAAAACTCTTGCAGGCCTGGAGAAGAACTTTAACCAGTGGGACCCTCTGATAGACGGAGAAGATGAAAACCTCATCCCAGGAACTAATGTCAACTTGCTTCAGTCCGCCATCTGAACCGGCGCTGTGCCTCTTATACTGTGGCCTCTCGCATTCGCCTTGTGCGCAGGAGTCAGTGCAATGGGTTTAAAATGTCAAGTCAGGCCTACTTGGCATTTTTTTTAAGCACATTTTACAAACTGGAAATAATTTGTAAAGCAGTAATCAGATGGAAATCTAATCTCTACCTCATCAAAGGATGGATTTATTCTTTCTGGATGGATCAAGCACTCAGCGTAGTGTTTGTTTCAGGAGGCCTGAATGTTGCAAACGAGCAGCTTGAAACTTTCTTCTCACTGTTGGTGACATCTTTACTATAAGCTGCAATTTCTTAACAAATCTTTGTAATCAGTTTTTATCTTTTAGTGTAAATAAATCCAAATGTTTCTGTACCTCTTTGGACCTTTGAGCAAAGACAAGGTACTCTATGATTGCTGTGTGATTATGTAATGCGGCCTATGATGACAATCTTAAGTTATAGAAAAGATTATAGAATTATGTGATAAAGATTATTAGACAAGCTAGCATGTAAAAGGCATCCAGTAACTTCAAGAACATCTTTCAATGAATATTGTAAACACTAAAAAGCTGCTTTAAACATCCCATTGGCCATAAGCCACCGTACAGTTCTTTCCTTGCTATGTAACTTTTATACACAACAGAAATCCAATAAATCTGGTTTCTTTACAAATGTTTAGCACTCATTTTTTTTAAAAAACACTTCATTGATCAGTTTGTGGCAGTAAGGCTATAAAATTCAATCTTTAAAGGGAGTCCACAAATTAAAATACTAAGGCAACAAGACGACAGGAACAAACCATAAGTAACAGGCAGTGAATTAAACCTGTCTCAGTTATGAAGCTTGCTCCGGGCGTTCTGTGAATGGGAGAAAACTGACAAGCAACAAGGTGTCAAACATAAGGCCTGAGGGCCAAAACTGCCCCAGCAAAGACTCCAATTCGACCCACTGGAGAGCTTTAGAAACACGAAGGACTGCATAGAGTTTGAACTTCTGTCTTTTCATGTGTCTTACAGCTTTTCCTGTTGATCACTGCCATCCGTACCACACCAAAGCATCAGGACATTTTCTGTGATTTCATGGAAACTTTACATTCTAAATGTATAATTACAGGACAGTGTGAGCAATGAAAGCTTTTCTGTAACTTTACAGGTGTATCATGTAGTTTCACCCGTCCCACCCGCTGTATGTGTGCACAGCTGGGTGTCCACTAGTTAATGTGTGACAACAGAACTGTTATGTTTGTTTATATGAAGCCACATCGCCTTACGGATATTAATCAGTGTCCAATTCTATATCTAGATATCGCTATAAAAAATAAAATAAACTTTTAAAAAGTAAAGATTTCCATCTGTAGCTTGTAAAAGTGGTTTTTAAACACTGGGTATGTTCATAATGTTAAAGCAACCGTTTCCAACACCATGAGGACGATGATCGAAATGTTTTACAGGGACAAACATGAAACATTTCTAAGACGCGTTCCTTTTTAATAAAATGTTACAGAAACTAATTAAATGGGGAAGCAAAACCATGACTCATGTGCATGAATATTAATATTTATTGTGCCAACACAAATTTGCTTCAACTCGTCGATTAACACCAAATAGATTTTTTTCCATGCATTTCACAACAGCCACTGAAACCAGAGCAAAGAAACTAAAGACTCAAACATCTAAAGAATTGTTTGGCAGTTTATCAAAACAAACTCCTCATGTTTTATCAACTATTACCATATAAAGACTTTTAGCTTCACAGCTGTTTGTTTTTAGAGGAACAATGAAATAAGCAGATCAAAGGGTATGACGATAGGACGATAACACACAAAGAAGCCAAAACAATGACAACACTGGCATTGGGCACTTAAAATGAACACAGAAAAAATGAACTGAACCATCTGAAACAACACAAAACAATATGCAGTTACAGTAATCTTCTATTTAACGTCCAAAAAGAAAAGAAGAGGCAGTCACTCTGCCGGCTGCTGCTCAGCTGAACAGCTTTGACAGCTGGATTCCTGAAAGGAAGTTAGCAGCAACAAAGCAACAGTCAGCAAATACGCCTTTTTGTCTCCTCCTACTTTCAATGGTAACGTCATACATCAACATAACTCATTCAGAACAAACAGACAGGTATCTGTATCTGCACATGTTCCAGAAAGCAGGTTTAGTGGAAACGCTGAGATGAAGAAACTCTGACAGAACGCCAACTTCAGCTCTGAGTCAGTTACAAGAGCAGCAGCGTGTGATGCTAACGTGCACCGTGACAGGTTTCCTTCAACACGCCCCGAGTTTCTGTGCCTGAAGCAGCTGACAGTTTTAATTCTTCATTCATACAGTTGATAAAGATTTGATATCTTTTTAAAGACTCAAAGTTTCTTTTAACATGGCTGCTTTCATCATCAATCTGTCGTCAGTGCAGGGACTGAGAGCAATCAACACTGCAGACTTACTATCACAGAAACAAAATCTAGAATCTACAGCTGTGTGAAAAACAAAGTCGTCACAGGACCCTTACAAACCTGAGAAACCCTAAATCCACCGTCACATCTCTATAAGAGCAAAGCTTTGAGCTACAGCTCAGCCTCAGTAAAGTTGGAGTTCATGACAGTAAAACTACAGAAACACTGAATAAGTAGGAACGGCTGCCGGGGGAAAGCCTCTGGCAGTACAACTTAGGTTTGCAAAGTTACATCTGACTTTGGGCTGTTACATCACAAACACCCCATACAAACTGTCACAGAGGTGGAAGGCTGAGGACGGGTTTGTTTTGCAGCCACGTGACCTCGACACTTTGTACTCACTGAGTCAACCAAACTTAAGCTCGACTAGAATTCAAGCACAGCAGCAAACCTCCAACAGAAAAAGAAAAAGAATCAGTGTTGCAATGGCCAGACCTCAACACAGCTGCAAACCTCAATGAACCGAAGCTTTGTTGTGAAGAAGAGTGATCCAACATTTCTGCCAGTGTGTCAGACAAAATGATTGCTTCAAGTAACTGCTGCTGACCACTGGTTCAACAAGCTGGCTGAGTTCTGCTGCAGTTTTAAATGCTGCCTTATTTGAAAGTTTGAATCTCAACAACTTTGCCGCTGCAGATCACCGAGATTAATGTCTGATATCACAGAACAATCATTCTTTAAAGAAAAAAAACACCCTTCAGTTTGGGCCACATAAGGTTGCCGTCATGTAGACTCCCGTCGGGTTACTGCTGAACACCTCATCTACCAACACATAAGCACAAAAGTGTAAAAGTTGACTGACGAGGCTGAATAAAATCTCTTTTCTATTCATCGATCATATATTGATATTTTAGCTCTCCTGGTTTTTTGCGCTGCACTGAGTTGGCTGCACCATCAGAGTTCAGTGAGACTCAGAGTTTGTTACACCTGCTTTCTGAAACATCACTCAGCTCCACACTCGTGGTTATTTATTATATTTTAATATGAGCATCAAAGAAGTTGAGGCACAAGAAAGTGATTAGACATGTTTGCAGAATAAGAAGCACCCAATGACAGGCTCTTCATTTCTGTTACTACTTCCTACTCCAATGGTTACTTTGTATGAATGCTGTTCTTTCACCTGACCGGATTATTCTGGAGAACAAAACTTACCAAAACTGTCCTAAGGAGAAGGCAGCTCGTCTGTCGACACACTGTCATCACAACTCTGGAAATGTTAAAAAGGTTGAATGAAAAAACAGTAATGTGTGTTTGGTATTCTTTAGGCTAACATGAGTGCCATCTAGATACGTCGGTGGTACAATGAAGAGCACGTGCATAAGCAGTGTGCACTGAACATACTGTCAAATACCCAACAGAAAATGCAAGCACTTGCAGTCATGTGGAAAAAAAACATTCACAGCACTCGTGCAGAAAAATGAAGCACACCTCATGATTGGACATCTTGTAGAACAACAGTTATCATGAGCAGCAAATAATTTTCTGTATGAGTGTCAGTCTCAGCATCGGAGAAGGATCCACTTGTCTTTGCTTCAGTTCACTGAGGTTTTTTCTCAGCACAGCGTTGTAACTGGGCTGAGTCTCGACTCTGGCTGTTCTATTTCTTTTGCAGATCTGCTGCTGTGCGTAGGGATCATTGTCCTGTTACATGATCTGATTAAACCAAGCTTCAGCTGGTGGACAGACGGCCTCACATTTGACTTTAGAATATTTTTATATACAGAGAAGTGCCAAAACTCCTGCTTTTACAGAGGTGCTCACACCTGAAGATAATCAGTTAATGAAATGCATTTGAACATTAGCACCTGGCTGCTACTTAATTAATAAGGAAGCAGTAATAGTGTTGTTAGAAATGTGCAGAGTCCTGTGAAAACTCTTCCACATGACTGCAGAAGTGTAGAAATACACAAGTTAGATGCTTGAATGTTGCTCACCCTGTTAGTACTTTTTAGTGCCAAAAAATACATTTTGTGTTTAAGATATTACACTGCTATGTTAAAAGCATCATAAACTGAAAAAAAAACACAAACCTTTCCAGGAACATCCATAGCCTAAAAATGGTAAATGGTCTGTATTTGTATAGCGCTTTACTAGTCCCTAAGGACCCCAAAGCGCTTTACACATCCAGTCATCCACACATTCACACACTGGTGATGGCAGCTACATTGTAGCCACAGCCACCCTGGGGCGCACTGACAAAGGCGAGGCTGCCGGACACTGGCGCCACCGGGCCCTCTGACCACCACCAGTAGGCAACGGGTGAAGTGTCTTGCCCAAGGACACAACGACTGAGACTGTCCAAGCCGGGGCTCGAACCGGCAACCTTCCGATTACAAGGCGAACTCCCAACTCTTGAGCCACAATCGCCCCGCATAGCCTAATGTCAGTGAATCATCAACCATGTGATATTTATGACAGATGTCTTTTAGGGACAGTCCTAAAACATAAAATATCAAGTCTCCATATTTAGATTTAGACTTTAAACTGAATTCATTCATTTTTACCTTTCTTACCTCATTTTGTTGGGAAGGTGGACACTCCTGCAGCTCACACTCCTCCGTCAACATTTCAGCTTCCTCTTTTAGATCTGAAAAACAAGAATACATGAGTATATAATGAAGCGTGTTTCTTGATGCACGTTTATGTTTGTGAAATTAAATAATAAAAATACTTTTCATTTCTAAATGACAAAAATGCATACACACTGCAAATGAAGGCTTACAACAAGCATGGTCCTAGTTTAAAGGAATGAGGTCAGTGTGTGTACAGCTAAAGCTTCAGACTCCTCTCAATGCTCTGTGTCAGACTGGACTTTCTTTCTTGGCTCCATACAATGTTATTGAGAGGGGGCATCCATGCTGTGGTCACCTCAGACACACAGCCCTTGCTGTGGGTACAGAGGGTCCACCCACCTGCTGATGAAACCTTCTGTTTGAAATGAGCAGCTGTAGTAGCTACAGTGGCTTGGCTCAGTGCAGGTTACACAACCTTTAGCTGAACTGTGAATCACACCAAGCTACTGTAGTAGCCCAGAATTAAAATATAAAGCTGTAAATGAGCTCTTTAATTTAAACAGTACCTCTACAGACTTCTGTCAAACAGATCTCTCCAACAAGACAGGTCACCTCTTCAACAAGGCTATTCTGCACAGGAATACAAACAGTGTGTATAGTCTCTGCAGAGATACAATGTTACATTTAAACCTCAAATTGGAAAAATATGCATTACCAAATCTGAAGATTTAATAGCTGTGGAGGTCTGTGGCTCAGCATCAGATTGTAAAGCTGCAACAGAAAATATACAGGAAATGTAGCCCTATGCGTGTTATGTAATCAGATCTGATATTTAAAAAGCCAAGCTGACACACCAGAAAGTGTATCCTCACGAAGACACAACGTCTCATCTTCGGTTATCGAGTCGTCCTGAAACAAAACGATCACACTCATCACTTTAAAGCCCGCTCCAACAAACAGAAGCAGCTCGTGTTCAGTTTAACATCTGCTACATTTTCACTGATTCTTTTAGTTTCATTTCAAGTGATAAGAAGTTTCTTTCCTGGCCAAGTACATTTGATATGTGCAAGTCGTTAAGCCTTAAGGACCTGGTCTCATTTAATAAATTTAGGGCAATTTTAAATGATCTGGATGCAGTTGTTTCAAGCTGCACGTTTGGCCTGAATATTATTACCTTACTCCTGATAGTAGACAAGCACTTTTACTGTTTTTCTTTTTTTTATTGACACCAAAGTTTAAAATTGTATTGGTTTCTGTTTTATTTTCATTTATATTGCCTCTACTAAACTGTGTGTGCAACTAAATTTATGCAAATTGTGATAGTTCTGCTCTTTGTTCACCAGGATAATCTCATTAAGGGGTCTTCCCCTTCCCCCCGCCCCCAAATGAAGGCTAAAATAATAATAATAATAATAATAATAATAATAATAATAAAATAAATCTGCTAACAAACTTAATACTTCCATGTGTCCTTTCTTAGGCCGAGACGGTAATTTTTAAAGTGTAAATAAATCCAGTTTAACGTTTCGGAGCTGTCGTCACCTCCATATAAACATCAGCACTGAGCTCACACTTGGACATAAAATAATGAACTGGAATTAAAATGTTTGTTACCTCTCTGTGCACCAAATCACCAGATTCATGATTTTCTGCAACATTTAATCTTTTCTCTTATTTGAAACAGTGTTGAACGTAAACACCTTGATCACCATTTCCTCATCATCACCTGAGAACGTCTCTTACTGGAGGAGGCAGCACTCTGGCTCTGTCTGGCTTAACAAAGAAAGCTGATAACCACACTCGTTATCACCAACCTGGGTTTTTGGTTTTGTCGAACCAGCTAATGCGACCAAAGCCTGGCTGTGTTCAACTTGGTTTGTACTATACCCGTCTGATGTTCATACCCCGCTAGGAGTAGTTGTCCACGGTCCTCGATCCTCTAGGGCAACATCACCACCTTCCACTGTGTTCCCTGAAGGAGTGTCTGTTAAAGTAATAACACTTCATATCAACGCCACATCTTCACCTCATGTTTAATTTCATTCTATAATAAACAGAGTTTTGGCAACAAAGAGAACAAAGTGTGGGCATTCTCTCATCAAGCCACTAATCAATAACTTGTGCAGACATAACCTGCTGCACAGCAGATTACATTTAAATAAGAGCTCAAGGACAAAAACACCTCCTACCACAGCCGATGTGTTCCAGTCTTTGTCTTTAACTCATCATTTTATTGTATTTTTCTTCATGCTGGCTAAAAGAAATTTTGGCTGTCTGCTCCAAGAATAATTATATTGGTACAACTCCTTAAAAGTGTTAGCTAACATCTCTCTTTATGGTACACCTGTTTTAATAGCAACCTCCATTATGTGTTCCAATATTATAGTTTGTTCTTTGTTTGTAAAATATGAGCTCTGCTGCCAGCAGACCCATGCATCTGTCCAGCTGTCAGAGACTGCAATCATGCACTTGTTGCATGCACTGTTATTATAGGCTGCTGGTTAAATTATCCTCATATTTGTTTATATTAATATTGTAATAAGAAGTTTGCAGTGTCATATGTTGTGTAACTCAGTATTAAAAATGACTCACCAAGCGATCCATTCTGGACCTATAAAAGAAGAAGTTGTACTACTTTACTGTCAGGAAATACAGAGACAAGAGAAATAAAGTGTTCTACAGGGTCAGTATGTGTCAGATAAATTTACCTGTGAAAAGCCTAATCACGTATGAGCTATACAGCTGCAAGACATTGTTGTTTAGTTACTCTGAAAACCAACAGAAACAAATTACCGTTTCCTCTGCTGTCACACAGCTCAGACAGTCTTCACCATCACCACTCGGCTTTTTTTGCTCTGCAGTAAAAAAACAAAACAAAACTGCGTGCATATCTAAAAGGAGGACTTCACAGAGAAACTGAATATTACTCAGAAGCAGTGAACTGTACACTCCCTGATCTGAAGTCTGATACCTGTGCAGACATCTGTTACGCAAGCCTCTTCAGTACAACAGGTCACTTCTTCAATCTCATCACCCTAAAAAAAAATAACAAAAAAGTAATCTTGGTGATTAAAATATTTGTAGTCTAATTTTACAATTCTGTAGCTTCAAATCCATTTCTGCATGCGAGTATATTTTGTAACCTCTGCTTGTTTTCCGTAGCAAATCCCAAATCAAAATCTGTGCTTTAACATATTTTTAAAATAAAATTTCAGAACAATGTTGAAATTATGTTTTACACTTCAAATTAGAGACTACACAATCAATATAAAAACTGCACATGGCAAAAAATAAATACATTTTAAAAAGCTGATCTGAAGACATCACTTCAATGTGTTTTTCAATATTTACTGAGCAATATATCCTCAGCCATGCATCCCATGAACTGATTGCAGATTTTGTTTGTTTTTTTGCCTCGTTGGTCAATGTATTCTGTGCACTGTCACCACAATATAATTTTTTATTTTATTTTTTAAATACATGAGCAGTTACATGTCCCTGGTGGGACAATGTATCACCACTTAAAAAGGCAGTTATTGGCAGTCAGAAGACAGCACACATACAGACACACTCCACTATCTAGTTACCTTCTCCAGCGAGGACACAGTGCACGTGAGGGGCTCACTGGCAGCTTCGTCAGTGTCTGCGAGATCCAAACACAGACAAGCTGGAAAGTTTTAAATGGGGAATGATAGCTTACTTGCTTAAAAAAATAACCACATCATTGGCATATCTATACTATATTGCCAAAAAGTATTCACTCATCTGCCTTCACCAACATATGAACTTAAGTTGCATTCCAATCTTAATCCAAAGGATTTAATATAATGTCCGGCTACCCTTTGCTTGCAGCTAAAACAGCTCTTCCATCTCTTCCACCACAAGGTTTAGAAGTGTGTTTATGTTCTAGAGTCTAGTGGCAGCATGCTTTACACCACTGCATCCAAGGACCTCTGCACCTCAGCATCTGCTGGCCCTGCTATGCGATTTTACGTGACCTTCCACTGAGCTGCAGTAGCTGAGCTGCTGTCATTTCCAATCACTTCTACTTCATATTAATACTTAGTAGCGAGGACATTTCACAACTGCACTTGTTCCACAGGTGGCATGCTAACACAGTAACACACTGAGCTCCTGAGAGCGACCCATTCCTTTACAAATATTTGCAGTAGCGGTCTGCCTGCCTAGATACTTAATTCTATTTGCATGTGACCATGGAAGTGATTGGAACACTGAAATTCACTGATTTGGATGGGTGAGTGAATACTTTTGGCAGTATGGTGTACTGTTGTTTCATGCGAGGTTCATGCTTGCAGACTTGCATTTGAACTTAACATGTAAATATCAAATCTGGCAAAATCTCATCAAACCTGAATTTGGAATGTTGAGATGAACCAAGGACTCCTCATCGCTCACAGAGTCACTCTGAAATAGAGCAGATTAATCTTTACTCACCTGAGAGTTGGGGACTATATCAGTGTAGTAAGAGCATTTTACCCTTAGTCACAACAGTAAATAATCAATCTGATATTTACTAATCATGACAAAAGCAGAACTGCTTAACATTGATACCAATATTACAGTATATCCTCGTCCCCAGCATACCTCAGCTTGTGTGGTAGCACATGGAACCTCTTGCTGACTCATCCCATCTCCGGCCTCACTTTCCGGTTCATTGGGAGCACCTTTGTGGACAATTGCACCCATTTATACCCCATATCATCAGCCTGAGACATTTCTCAATACGAGTACTTGTGAGTACTTGTGTTCTTTTGAAACATCATCAGTTGTGTTTTCTCTCATCAGTAAAACCATGACAAACTTTCACACCTTATACTAAACTGAATCAATTTCAGATTTAGTCTTCTATAGTCTTATGAAATGTAGTCAACTAAAACTAGACTAAAGCTAAAAGCATTTAGATCCTTAAATTATATCTAAAACTTAATGTTTCAAAAGACTATGACTTAAACTAAATCAACGCTGTAACTGTGGCCGTCAGCTGGCCAAACTACAGAAAGTAACCTCGTTGTTTTTTCATTCCCTTTCACTTTAAGCCTTTCAAAATGAAAAACCACCGTATCAAGAGTTGGATGACAAAATAAGAAGCACTCACTGCACAACTGCTCCTCAGGAGGCACAAGGGAGGGCAGCACTAATTCAGTCGGAATCTGAAGAAAAGAACAAAGTAAACAAAATTATGTCCTTGTCAATGTTCTAATAGTTTAATCCAATCAAATGTCTTGTGCTGTCATTTCTTGTACCTGTTTTGAGACTTCAGTACTTTCCATGAGACTTACAGCGTTCCTTGGAACCTTGAGAAAATGGAAGATACCAATATGTACGTATGTGATCAACAATTTTAAATTACAGAATGAGGCTTTAAAGTAGGGCTGTGCGATATGACCAAAATCTCATCCTGATATGACATTTCTCATCCCGATAATGATATGTATCACAATATAGTGCATTTTCTGTAAATTCCGTGAATCTTGGGCAACTCGACTTGTGTGAAGTGTTTTCATGCATGAAACTATATATTTTTAGTTACAAGTTGTAACGGACGCCATTTTCTTTGTGAGTATTTATTACATGGCGTGGTGCGGGGAAAAGCCTGTTCTAACGTTTGAGGTGTATTTTGAGCACCTGGCGGTTCTTTTTGGTTCTCGTCCATAAACTCTCTCCGTACTCTTTCACGTGATTCGTGCGTAGGTGGTAGAAGAGGTTTGTCGTGTTTGAGTCTGAAGTGGGGACCGGTTTGCAGCATAATTTGCATCGTACAGTTTTCTGGTCCGCGTCAGACTTTTCCTAACCAAACCATGTCCATGCTACAGAGGTAGCCCCTCGTTTAGAAATAAGGTCCTCGATTTGTTTTGACTGGTCCTTCTGTTTGGAGCTAACTGGTTCTGCCTCATCATCAACGGCCATGCTGGTATTCTCTGTGCCTGCATGGTGGCCATCCAAACGATGAAAAAATATTGCCGTAAACGGTTTATTTTGCGACACCATGAAACAAACGATAGTGTATAATATGAAATTACAGATGTTTTAATTTTATCATCCAATATATTTCATCATATCGCACAGTCCTACTTTTAAGGCTTTTAAAAAGATCATCAGTTTATTTCGACATAATGAAGTTTAAATCTACCAATTTCACAGTTGTCCTACGGTTCAGGGAAGTACCACTTCCTACAGAAGCTGTTACTCCATCTTGGTTTTTGGCTAGATCTGGAAATAGAAAAAGGAAAATGCAACACATATGAAATCATTAACTTGCATAATAACTGACAACATGTGAGACTCAACTCCATCAGACTCCAGCAAGCAAATGTAATATTATTACACAGGTATTTTTCCAGAATGACATGGCGTTCATTATGATTTGAGCAGATTTGAACTCAACCATATTGTGTGCTAACAAGGAGAAAAACATTTTTAAAAAGAGAAATTAAGCTCTTTCTTACCAGAAACATTCATGATGTCAGAGCTGTAGGAAACTGTGTTCATCTCTTCAAGTAGAGATTCCTTGTCAGTGTTTGCAGTTCTCTCATGGTCATCTGTTGTCTCTAAAAGGTTCTCATCCACTGGAGAACTTGAGACGTTGGGCCCAAGAGGGTCCATTACCAAGACTTGCTCCTCTTCAGGTTCTTTGTTAGTGTCCTCCATGTTAAAGTTCACAGTCAAAACATTTTGGTCTTTGTCATCAAGTGGCGACAATATACTTTCATCTATACCACTATCACCAGGAAATCTGTCCTTGATCTGTCTTTCTTCTTGGATCCCAAAAATCTCAAGATGAACTGAATCTTTAGAGGACTTTGGAGTACTTAATTTTTGTACCTCATCTTCTGTGCAAGGCTCAAACTGATCAGTGCTGAGCTCGTCACTGTTGTCTTTCTCAAAGTGGATATGAGATTTGTCTGCTTCTTGGGTTTTGGGATTCTCTACTTGATCGTCAGATACCACAGACTCATTTACAGATGAGTCAGTCTGCACTGATGCTTCATCTGAATCAGGCGGTTCATCTGCTTTGGCTTTATTTTCGGTTATGAAGCTCTTCCACCAGGTTTTCATCAACTCGTTTATCACCTGACCTTCGCATTCCACCTGCACAAAGATTGTTCCTGTAGCTCTTGCTAGTTTTGTGACAGTCAACTGCAACAGTTTGACATCTATGAGTGCAGACAATTCAACCTTTGCTCCACTTTCCCAATATCCACACAAAACATCAAAGCCTTCAAGCTCGCACAAAAATGCCTGTGGTGGAATCTTCAACAAGCAAGGTGGCATTTCTCTCACATCTGTTATGCTGACTCTAGCCTTGTTTCCATAGTCCAAAAAGAAAACAGAGAGCTCACCCTCATTTTTGTCAATGACCTCTGCACGATACCACAACTCATCGTCTAAAAAGCGAGCAATACATAGACTTCCAGGAACAAGAGCATCTGGATCAATATGGTTCTGACCTGCTGAATTCTCAACTTCTGAGAGACCTAATAAGATCTCATCATGTTCTTCTGAACTAGCAGACTGACACCAGAAAGTCTGATCATCATTTATGACTGTGATATAGGCTTCCAATTTCTGCCCCTCAAAAAGGTCTTCCAGAAAGTTATGTGGGGAGCAGTGGCTCAGCACTGATCTCTCTGGCACTTCTCTGATATCAGATACCTGGGATGGCTCCTTCCTTTCCTTTACTTGCTCAAGTTTCTCTGAAGTGATTTCAGGATCTACAGTAGGCACTTTATACGTAACCTTCACACCATTGTCTTCAAGGTTAACTTCCCACACAGACCCAATTTTCCTGACAAACTGGCACTTGAACACTTTTTCTCCACTGCTAGAAATCTTTTCTTTGAAAGCCGACACCACATCTGGATCAACTACAACCTGTTCCCCGAGACCAGCAGCATCACTCAGCATACAGTGTGTGCTGTACATTGGCAGCTGCAAGAATTTCTCGTGGAGTCTGCCCATCTTGGAAAGTGGAGTCATGGCTGTATTGCCAAAATCAACAAACTCAATGAGAGCCATTGCATCACCATGGAGTTCTCTTACAACTGCTCGGTACCATGAGGAATCATCTGCGAACTGTGCTTGAACAAGGTCATCTGGTAGCACGTTTTTGAGCCTGTTGGTTTCTGGAGTTGAATTGGGGTCATTGAGCTTTTCTACCAGGGAATATATATGATCCTCATCCCTTACACACTGCACATAGAAACTTAATGGGCTGTTGCAATGTGACATGTAGACATCTGCTACCATACCAGGTGTGATAGAATTTGAGGGCAAGTCTGAAAGTTTAGGAAGCTTTTCAGCATTACTTTCCTTTTGGGATTCTGTGCCATTTACTGTTGACTTGAGTTTCTTGGTATCTGTTGGAAGATGTGAAGATCTGACATTGCCACCAGCAGATGACTGCCTTTGCTGTGGAGGTGTGTACAACTCTAGTCGTGGACTCTTGATCCTTTGACCATTTTCATGAACTGACTTTGTTGTTTTGTTCCAAAGGTTCATTTCATTAGATTTCCTGTCATCCCTTAAAGTAAACGGAGGTTTTGAAGCAGAGAAACTGTTTTTCTTCAGGAATTGTGTGTCATCTTCCATTTTTGTGGTCCGTTTTGTCGTCTTTTGCGAACAACTCGGTGAAGCCTCAAAAGCTCTCCGACCATGGCAAACAACCTGGCTTTCTGTGTGCATCTCAATCTGAAACTTTTTCTTGAGCTTTGAATTGATCTGAGTGTTTCCAAGATAGAGCTCAACTAGCACTTTCCCATCAGGTTCTCTGGCCACTACCAGCGCTCGGAATTTGCATTCTGTTGCAGTTGTCTCAAACCAGCTGTTCACCTCACTGGAAACATTGGCAGGGACATCAGAAAGACCACACACCACTGCTTGCACAGGCACAGACATGATGTCGTTTGCCTCTCTGGGAACTGGGAGCAAGTCAGATTTATCTACTTCAATAGTGTCCCCGTAATCCACAAAATGAACCAGGAGTGCTGGCTTTGTGGCCTTGATCTGCCCTCTGTACCACTGCCCATCAGTATACCTTGCAAAGCACAGAGTTCCAAAGACTGCTGGAAGCTTCACATTCTCAAGCTGACGACAAAAACTGCTCACTTTCATCTTGAGGTCATTTATCACATCAGCATTCTTTTCAAGCTGGCAGTAGAACTGATTGACATTGTTCACACATGTCACTGTGACCTCTTCCTCCATCCCAGTTTTGACACTGTGTGTTGAGTAGTAGTATGTATCCAGACGAAAAGATGGTCCCATAGCTTTTTTGGGAGGTGTACCTTTCATGACATTTACCATACTACTGCAAATACTCTCAAATGGAGTTTCTAGATCCACAATGTTGGAAACAATCTTCTGCTCACTGCACATGACAGCATATATGGTGCATTTCAGAATCACAAAGTTGGAAGCAGCCGAGTCCACAAAGTTTTTAAACCTTTCTACTGCCTCTTCGCTCCACTCAGTTACAGCAGATGTAGGGTCAATGGGATTCAACAGACTGCATCGAAAAGCCTGACCGTGCAGAGTAAGAAATTCTGGGCCGATTCTCCTCAGGTCTTGGAAGGAGACCGTCTTTGTCTGGCCATAGTCAACAAACAACACATCCACATGAGCGGTTTCATGTTTATGAATCGCAAGGGCCCTGTACCACAATCCGTTACCAGGGTGACGAGCAACACAAGCCGTTTCGACATTTGGCTGAAACTCACTGCCTGCATAGCGTGCCTGTATGTCATCCATGAGCAATTTCAAGAGTCCTGCATTATAAACTAGCTGGCACCAAAAGTCGCTTGGGCTCTCAATGAAGGACACATTGACATCAAGGACACTTCCGATAGGAAACATGTGTTCCTTAAAGGTAGCCATTCTTCCTTCTTTCTGGCTAAGGCCAACTATGTTTTGGACTTGGAGAGCCAATCCAGTGTTCTTATTCCCACATGGTGGGCTGGCAACTGGATATTGTGTGGGAGGAGTAATAGCAGGATGCATTGTGTCTTTGCACTGCCCTGGTTTGCCAGCCTTTTCAGCAAGACCAGAACTACACAACAGTGTACTGACTTGTTGTTCTCCCTCTGCTTTGGGATCTGTCAGATGGACAACATAGCCACTATCATATTTGGCCAGTACATGTACTTTTAGTTCTTTATCAGTTACTGCTTTTCTGAAAAAGGCAGAGGCACTCTGACTCCATCTCCCATCTTTAGGTCTGACACCAGCCAGAGTACATTTTAGTGCCAATCGTGGCAGCTTTTTGAACTCAGCAGGAAGTATCCTGAGGTTTCTCCTATCGACCACTTCTGTATTTCCATAATCAACAAAGAATACCTCGACCTGTGTCTCACCAACTTCAGTCACAGTTGCTCTGTAGAAATCACCATCTGCTGCTTTGACTGCACAGTAGAGTCCAACAGTTGGAATTCTAACAGATCCTTTATTCAGAGAATCTTTGTAGAGATGGTAGATAGTATCCATTAATTCATTCAACTGCTTTGTATAGTTTTGCGTTTGGATGTAAAACTCTGATGGGTTTGTTACATGCTGAACAACTGCCACATGTAAGGAGTTTACCAGGAGAACTTCAGCAGGCACCCTCTCTGCAACTGCTTTCCCTTCTTTTTCTTCCACAACTTCTCCAGGAGTTAGCGGCGTTCTTTCTTGCTGGGCTGGATGCGGTTGCCTGTGTGCTGTGTTGCGGATAGCATAATCTTCCAGTGTTTTTTCACAGTCCAGCAAACAGCCCTCTTTGGAACCAAACAAGATGTTCATGTTTGTATTGTCATCTCCATAAAGAGTGACATAGTGAACACCCTCTGAGATGCTTTGGTACTCAAATTTGGCAATCATCGTCTTGTACAGCAGGAGAGACTTGAGGTAGTCAATTCGGGTGGTTGTCCATCCTACCCCTTTGTCAATAACTCCATGGAGAGAGCAGATGTAGGTGACAACTGGCATCCTAAAGAACTCTGCAGCCAGTGACCTTACATTCTCCACTTTAACAAACTCTTTGGTTCCACTGTCAACATTCAATACTTCCACCATGTTACTGGTTGGAAATACCTGCTGTAGAATAGAGCGGTACCATTTGCCATCACTTCCTCTTGCAGAACATGGAGACCCAATCATATCTGGGCCTATAACGCAATTGGGCATTCTCCCTTCGCAGCTCTGTGTAAGTTGATCTGACAGTTTCTTCAGTTCTTGAGAGAAGACCTTTAACTGGCAAAAAATCCTCTGTGGGTTTGTCACTTCTGTTACAACGACTGTCTCTACAGTTCCTCCCTGTAGCTCTGGGTACATGAACACCTCTTGCTTGCGCAGTTGTTCAACAGGTCCCACGGACAGCCGTTTGATCTCTGGAAAAACCTCAGCTCCACTATGGGGCTGCACTGACTTTAGGACAAAGTCCTGGAAGATGTTTGGGGATAGTTTCTTAGCAAATCCCATCTCATACATTTGTTTGGATATGCAAGGTATGTGCAGGAGGAATGTTCTGTTCAGGACTAGTACTTGCTGCACATGTGCTGACACACACTTCCCAGTTAGAGATTTCAGAAATTCAAGCGCCATTGGGGACCATTTGTTCTCAAGTGACAGTGGTAGCACATTAGCTAGCACACAAAACTCCACTTCAGGAGGCAGTTGGAAATGCTCCTTTTTACCCCATGCAAGCCTACTTGTGATGGCACGGCATGTTGTTCCTTTGTCAATGAGGAACACTGTGTATTTCGAGCCATTACTTGAGACTATGCGAGCCCTATACCAAATACTCTCAATCTGAACCAAGCATTGGTCACCAGGTTTTCCTTCCAGTTCTTGCAAAGAGTCCCCAGGGGACTGGATGTCTTTGGCTAGACGTTCATACTCTGCAGTCCTCTCCAGGCTAAATTTTCCCCAGAATTCCACAAGTACACAATGGGGATGCACATGGACCTTGGATATGAGAACAGTTACATCTGATCCTCGTGTAGGGAGTCCTAAGATTGACGACATTTTGGCAGTTTCATCAAATCTAGCTACCCATGATTTGTCACCTCTAAACACCGCTGCATGAGGATCTGGATCTTATCTGGAAAACACAGGAACACACACACACACACACACACACACACACACACACATAAACACACTAAATGTAACAACCAGTGGTATAAATTTGACGTTGCCTCATTTGAGTTATCACATTTACAAGATTCTTAGAAAACCTGACCTCTGACCTTGAGATTCACCACTGAGATTTGAACTTCTCCAAGATTTTTAGCAGATACATACATGGTATGAGTTTCAGAATCCTACATTGCCCCATTCTTGAGTTACTGCATTCACAAACTTGTGTCCACGGCGTGGTTATATCACCTACCCCTAATTTATGTAGTAGAGCAGCAGTTCCCAACCTTTTTTGCCCCATGGACGGTTTAATGTCAGATAATATTTTCACGGACGGGCCTTTAAGGTGTAGCAGATAAATAAAACAAAATAAAATTATACGACCAAGACAAAAACTCTGGTATTTTGTAAATATAATAATAAACGCAAATTCACTGTGTAATTGTATAACTTTATTAGCAGCGTCCTCCTAAAAGGCACCAACAACATTAAGAGTAACATCCTCCTCTCTGCCCCTTAATGCTCTCTGGTCACTATAGTAACACTTAAATATTTCTTTTAAAATAAGACACAACTACAACACAGGAAAAGACAGAGTTAACGATAAAAACCCTGAAAACCATACGTTTCACACCCGACCCTCAACTCTCGCGGCCCGGAGGTTAGGGACCACTGTAGTAGAGCAGAATCTCAGTATGCAAGGGTCAGACAGTGACGCTACAATGTCTAGAAAGTTCTGTATTATTCCACCGCAATCAAGATGCCAATCCCAGTTGCCATTTTTTCAGTGTCCTTAAGTATATCACTTTGTCAACAGCAAAGTCCTCAATGGTCACAGACAAAGCTGCCTGTACAGGGCTCGCAAATTTTCAAAATCCCTGGTAGCCCTTCGGGCAGGGACTCTTCAGTTTTTGGTAGCCCAAAATAAATTTAAGTAGCCCGAATAAAAAAGAGAGCAATTTTTTGATTGATGTTTGTTTCCTGTTTTGTTTCCTTTACATTATACATTAAAGTATAATATTGTAACGGAAACAAAACATTAATCAAAAAATTGTTGAAACACAAATTACAACATTGTATAAAAATTACAATCATCAACACAAATACTTGGTTCTAATTGAACAGAAATTTCTATGAACGTGTAAGAACTGTGTAGGACATGAATCAGTCTGTGTCAGATCCTGAATTTGAAATTTCCACTGAAGTCACGGTAAGAGGCAAGTGGAACCAAGATCTAGGCCATTTGCTTTTTGAAGTTTGCAAAGACTGCTAAATTTTGCCAGTGGTAGTTCACTCTTCGCAACATAGTACGCTGTTCTATTTGCAATTGCTGTTTGTTCTGGGAAAGATATTGCAAATTGAGCAATAATGCATTTCTTGCATTTCTCATGGGTTCTAATAGGGGCCTTTCTTAAAATTACTGGTCCCAGTAACAAAGGCGCTTCTCGACTCAGAAATCGAGGGAAAACCAACAACACACCCGGCAGAACATTATGTTATTTACACGGGTGCACATAAGTGGTCCGCATGTGCGCATTCGCTGTCAAAATAAAAGACGCGCACCAGATAAGAAGTTGCAACGCGCGTTTACGTCCATATAAAAGGCTGTTTTTGTCCACTAGAGTGGGATTTTCACGGCACATTCTGCACCAAATCTCTGTGCGTTCATCATTTGTTTGAAGCCAGCTCACCTCCTGCACTTGTCCGAGAATAAGCGCTTCTTTTGTGGTTCGGACTCCTTCTGACATTTCTTTGGAGGTGGAGGAATACCAAAGTAATTGCTTAAAGGAGCTTCTTCGACATCTTTAAGAGTTCTAAACAAATGTCTGTCCTCCTCCAGAAAATGTGTATGTACGCAAACACGCGTTGCAACTTCTTATCTTGTGCACGTTTTTTATTTTGACAGCGAATGCGCACCTGCGGACCACTTATGTGCCGCCCTGGTTATTTAGCTCGTCATATTGCAGCCACAGAAATTCTTTTGTCCATGAAACCATAAAGCTGCACTTTCTTTTTGCCTTATAGTCTGATTTGTCATAACTTTTCCGTTTTGTGGTAAGCTTTTCTTTGGCTGTCATTGCCGGAAACTGGAGTTTGGCTGGGCCGCGCTATGAATTCTGGGATAAGGTGGGCCACGAAGGACACACCCGACCCATCCTTCAAATTCGGGGAAAAGGAGGACGCATTTGTCGGCTGCATTCGGAGAAGTCTACGAATTTGGACAGCCTTCGGCGCGTCGCTGTGACGTAATCGGTCTACAAATGCGGCCTGAGAAGGATGCAGCCCATGAATTGAGACCCGACTGCTCCTTACCAACCACCAAGGAACGTATGAGCTCCAATGTCAAAGAAAACCGTTAGTAATACCTGTAAAAACTCCCAATGATGCAGTAGAAAAAAAACTGCGGTCGTATTATAAGCACATTTATCTTGGTAGCTACTGTAATTACATTCGTTTGTGTGCCCCGCAAAGACCCGCTCTGCAGAGAACTTCACAGGCATACATTAAATTACTGGGTTGCAGTGATGATAAGTAAATGTGTCTAACAGTGGGGTCAAGTAAAGCCTCAACCGTCTAAATAGAAGGAACTTTTTCTTCTCTTTTTTCCACGACAAGATTTAACTTCCAAATTTTAAATATATTTTTCAATTATTTTAAATATTTTAAACGAGGCGAAAAACAGCACACAGGTTATCACAGAAATGTTTGACAGCATCTTGAAAATTAGCACTATTAGCACAACCCTATCGTTTAGTTATTGTCTTTTCTGACAGTCCAGTCTAGTATCAGAAAACAACATTATTTCAAACCTTTCATGTTAAGAACTTATTTTAATGCTAACTAATTACCTATTATCACACGTTACTTCAATAACGCAAAAGCTAGCATCATATCAGGTACTAAGTTAATAGGCGAGGGCAGTTTAAAAGCACACAGAATTACAGTAGCGAACCATGGAGGATTTAGTACAGAACTTACCGTTTTTACACCTGAAAATCCTGCCGAGTGTTCTGGAAGTACCGTCGACGTTAGCTCCCAGAAGACCTGCCACCGTTAGCCTAGCCAAAAAGAAAAAAAAACCGCCCGTAGCCCCAGCGGCGCTAAACTTCTCCTCACCTAAACTTCGCAGATTTAACCCAGTGAGCTAAATGTTAGTCCAGGCTCGGTGTTTTTATCGTTTCGTGTAATTTGTCTAACACTTTTAAAGACTGATTTTTGTGGTAACAAAATAATCGAACTCCACAGCAACTCGACGACCGATTACCGTTAACAAGTCCAACTCCCAACCACGCGCGTGCCCAAAGTCGTTTCCCTCCTCTCTACCTCCCACCCGGAACTGTTATTCGCGCTTTTTTTTTCTTTTTCCTTTTTTGTCCCGTGCTCATATTAGTATATGGTGCAATATAAAATGAAATAAAATTCCACAATTAGATTTATTCGATTTTGTTTTTAAATTAATTTGTTAATGACCCATCTGTCACGTTTTTCTAAAAGTTATCTGAAAAGCATTCAGTTAAAGTAGGAACACTCACTAGAGAGGTCACACTTCTCCTATAAATAAAAATAACAATATTTAAAATACAACTTTAATGTATACTTTCTAAACTATAAAACGTACCAAGAAATGAATTTTCTATGAATTAGTTGTGACTCATATTTGTCTTGAACATGTCTTAAAGAACTCAAACTATTATATTCTCTTAGAAGAGCACTTTACTCTCAGATTAATGTTTACCTGTTTTGTTTTTTTTTAAGTTACCAAAAGTAGAATCGGAGAAAGAGCCTAAACTATTTATTAGTTATGCTGCTGGTTTCCGTCCATTGAACTGGTTTTGGTTCCGTTCCTGTAAAGGCTGTTCTTCCTTGCTACTGTCACCAAGTTTTTGTTCATAGTGCATCAACTTATCACAGGGTTCTCTTTGTAGGCTATTGTATTGTTTTGCCATACAATATTTAAAAAACAGCTAAAAACTCATCTTTTTAAACTTGCCTTTGGTTGATTTATGTTTTTATGTTTTAGCTTTTCTGTGAAGCACTTTGTGATTTTTATCTTGAAAGGTGCTATACAAATAAAATTTTACTTACTTAATATTGTTCACTTGCCAATTGTTGTTGTTAACAGGTGCAAAAATAAAACAGGTTGTACCAATGCTGTAACCAAGCACTCTGACAGTATAAATAGTTTGGGTGAGGTTAGATATATATGAGGTGTGTGTGTGTATATATATGCTCAAGAAACTATAATGTGTAAAAACAAAATCCTGCTATTTCCTCAGAATTGATATGAGCTGGAACTTGCCATAAGAAAAAAATATTTTCAAGGACTCACAATGAGAAAATAAGACAAAAATAGAGTGGTGAGAAATGCATTTTCTGTGAATTAGCTGTGACTCATATTTGTCTTGAAGTAAATAAATGCCAAAAGAAAGAAAGCTTAATTATGTTCTGGTTTAAGAGCTCATGTTTTTGCAGAAGTGGGTAGAGGAGAGAGGAAAGGTTGCCTCAGAAGTTATTTCACCAGAATCCTTCCTCTACACAAACAGGACAAAAGGAAACGTGCCACTGTATGCAGATAAAGTTCAAAAGCTACTAGCAGTATGAGTACTCATATTCGGACATAGACATTTGCAGAGCTAAGCACTGGTATGATTACAGAACTCACCATCATTAAATGTGAGCACGTGTTTTTATTTAACATCACACAGCTGCTCTCTTATCTTACAAAACCAGTGTAAGAACAGTAATAAAGGTACCACAGACCTTTAATGTGTTTGCAACCTGCCACACAGTTGTCTCGTGTAATAAGAAGAGCAAGGATGCTAATGTTGCATTTTTCATGTAGCAGAGTCATCTCAAAAGAGTAAAAGTGCTTATGATATCTGGGAAATCAGAGTGAACACCCCCTCCCTAACCAAAGTTTTTATTATAATTATAAAAGATAAGGATATATGATAATTATGCTTTATTGCTCACAGCCATAGTATTTGTTTTTTTAGTGCTGTATTCAAAAGGTACATTTTCTTGTGATTTGAGTGGTCATCCTGCAAGGGGCAGAATATTTAAATAAGTCACGCAAATGTGACCAAGAAAGTCTGTGGCACGAAATCTAATATCTAAAAAAAATCATATCTTGCACCTGTTGTGGCTGTGATAGTTGGAGTGTTGTCTTTAGAAGGGCGAGATGTCATCAGAACCAGCGCGTAATGGCCACATGGATGCATGGATGCTCAAAGCTGTGAGCACAGTGTCAAAACTCTGGCTTCGTCCCAAAGCTCTTTTTTTTTTTTAGCAAACACAAAAGTAATTTTTATTTGAACATTTAATCCAACAACCAAATAAGTGTGTGCGGCTGTGCTCATGCATGAATGAGTTAGTCTGTAAGCACAGTTATAGGCCCATGTGGTTCTATCTGTTGACTATTCTTGACTTCACTATTGGTGTAGAACCTAACGAAACTGAGACATCTCCCTTTACAAAGTTTTCTACAAGTTCCTGACACACACACACACACACACACACACGTACATATATCATTTGCAAACCCAATATTACTCGCCCCATATGCATGACTCTTAACTGATACCCATGACCTCTTAACTGTTTCTCACATCAAAGTCTGGGGTCCACTCTCTTACTGTCAGTCAAGTTCATGATCCTTCCTGAGGGAATGAGCTGAACCGTTCAATCACAATCTTTCCCTCTATAAAACATTATTGTTCCCAATACCTGTAAGTTAGTACAACTTTGTGTTCCAGTGGTCAGCTTGGTATTAAATGCAACAACTGCCTGGTAACAAGATAGTGATTTGAATCAAGTGTTGTGGAGCAGGGAAGCACCTAAAAACCTAAAACAAGAAGTCCCAGTGACTAAGTCTCAAAAACCAGTAGACAGACTGGGGGAGCGTGAGAGAGAAACACTTGTCCACCTTTAAATGTTAGGAAACTGAGACAGAGTGGTTTGGTGGAAAGCTCTGTGTTTGCGTTCAATCGGAAATCGGAAGTACGTCACCAGTCAGCTTCCGTTGCCATTTTGACGAGAAGAGCCAAGCGCCTGGTGGGACTGCGTGTTTATCGTTCGTAGGTTTAATTTGAACGAAACAACCCGTCACAATGGCTATGCAAGCAGCAAAACGCGCTAATGTAAGTGTGAGAAAGTGGGACTGTGAATTTTGTGATAAATAGAGCTTCAGAAACATTAGCTCAGTTAGCTTCAAAGCTAGCCTTAGCTTGTGTTAGCGTACGGTTAGCCGCTTAGCACGTTAGCAAAATGAAAACAACAACATTGTATCGTAACATTTCTCGTTGGTGCTTTTTATGATGTCTATCTTCAGCACACAGTTAAAGTCGTCTTCTGTTTGAGATGATTGATGCTGTTCGGGCTTTGGTCGTTAGTTTAAATATCTGAGTTATATACGTAAGGGCAGGAGAGGGTTGAAGGGGCTGGTGGGTAAAATAAAAGAGGAAGCCATTAAATTTGTCTGAAAATAAAACGGTTTACCACTGATTTAACTTAACTCCGCCAAAGTTTGAGTTAAATGTCTACAAGCTACGTTTCCGCGGTAGCTTTGTGTTGAATACTCTCTGAATGCTCGTCAGTAGTCGTAACCTCAACAGTGTTTATTTATCCGAACTGTTTTATTGTTTTTTTGTGCTGCAGATCCGATTACCTCCTGAGGTGAACAGAATCCTGTATGTCAGGAATCTTCCTTATAAGATCACAGCAGAGGAAATGTATGATATCTTTGGGAAATATGGACCAATACGACAAATCAGAACGTAAGTGTTTCACTGTAGATTTTCAGAAATAGCAGTTGAAGTGCATGAAGTCATATTTTGGAGTTGGACTTCACGTTTATCTGTCTTTGTGTATCTTTGACCAATATCTTCAAATGTTATTCAAATCTCTCAATTATAATAAAAGCACTACATCTTTCTGCTACTTTACTATACATTAGCTAACTAGTCACAGAACTTATAACTCTGTAAAAAACAAGTACATTAAAACTTAAACGCAGTCTAAGGAGGTCACTTTTCTCCATGTTAAAAACCAAGGACATACTGTCCACCACTGTAGGACTAAGCATTGTTAGCTAGCTCCAGGGTACCTTGGGTGAGCAGACAGAAGGGCTGGCAGAGCAGATGCCCCACAGGCTGTGGCACGCACTGTTGTATGCAAGAAAATATTCTTTCTTTTCCCAAGCATTTCCAACCAGGTTACACCATAATGAGTTACGACATGTGTATCAGATCTGAAACATAGCTAAGTTCCTTACTGATGCATGATCAGGAATCTTAGCATTCATTGGTGTGTTCACAATGAGAATAGACAGACCAAAAACAAAAAAATGGCAGCCTCAGAGGAAGAGGTGCAAACAAATTACGCTATTTTGCTAGACAAATTGTCCTTCCTCATCTAATAGTTTTGTATTACGGCACATTATTTGTTCAAAGTCTTATCTAAATTTGAATTTGGTGGTAATTTTATTGAGTTAGAGCACTGACTGCAAGAAACCGCAAGCTATGACCATCACGACTGAATTTCTGAAGCATTTCCTCTAAACTTTGTATTAGCCCGGAGCTTCTAGCCAAGATGATAAGACTGGATTCAGAGATAAACAGTTCAAAGTGGGGTAGATGGTATATAAAAATCAATCTTCTAGCAAATGACATAATGACATTATGTGGAGGACTGCTATGAGAATGGATCCCCGATGTCCTTGACATGAGGAAGAAGAATCTGTCCTGAAGAAACTTTGTTTTATATCTCCAGTTAAGATCTTTTCTTAAAGCCACTTGGTTAAAAACTGCTCCATGAAGGAAACTCGCCTGGTCTTTTTTCAAAAGTGTATTCTGTCTTAATGTGTGCTGCTCCAGAACCGGGGTCACAGGTCAAGGGAGATGTGGGGCTGTGATTTGCATGTAACAAGTGATGCAGAACGAGGGTCACAATAATGTCAGAAATGTTTAAGTGCAACCATTAATTGCAGATACAGACTGACCCATTACGACTTTCTCCATCAAACGTACAATTCGGCAAAAAATTTACATAAATATAAACCAGAGTTATGTAGGCTGTGCTTTAGATGTAGCCTTGAGGAGGGTTCATTCCTGCACATTACGTGGTTTTGCACAAAGGTACATTCTGGCATAACTTTTCCAACATTATGTCAAAACCTTTAGTTACCCTCTCCATTAGATCCTCAAATATGTTTATTAAGAAACTTTACAAATGTTGTAACAAAAACAAAACCACTCTGCATAGAGTCATATACAAAGGTTGTTAGAATATATAAACTTATAGTTATCAGAGTCAAGCATTGACTTCTCTTGTTTTTGCTGCTTCTTCAACTTGAAAATCTTGCAAAAAAGTAAAAGAAATACTTCTTTCACATTATCTCATTGAGTGCATCACTTCAAAGTTGAAGTGAGAAAAAGCAAAGCCAAAATGTAACGGATGGAGATTCCCCCCCCCCTCACTGTGGACAGTATCCGGATGGATAACTAGCTGAAAACTAATGCTTTACATGGTAAATGGCCTGTATTTGTAGAGCGCTTTACTAGTCCTTATGAACCCCAAAGCGCTTTACACATTCAGTCATCCACCCATTCACACACTGGTGATGGCAGCTACATTGTAGCCACAGCTGCCCTGGGGCAGACTGACAGAGGCTTTAAACACCTATTTGATAGTTGACATGACAGTTTTTTAAAAGTAGGGCTCCATGTTTTAAATTAGTCTTAATAAATGTAGTTTTAGGTGTTTGTACTGGGTGAAGATCGCTCGAGGTTTGAATTTGATCCACAAATGTCACTAACAAAGCCACTATCCCCAATCAGGGGATAAACAGGTGAGATATTTAGCAAATGTAGCACGCTTTCTTAAAGTTGTTTTCAGCATGCAGGCAGTGGGCAAATTTAAGCGAATGTTCCTCGATCTGATGACAGTTCCAGTAAAATCTCCACAAAAAGTCAAAAACAGTGTAAATCCAAAGCTAGCCGGACTATAACCTCAAACAAGTAAATAATGGCTAAAAGTGTTTTTAAATTCACTCAGCCTAAGGTTAATGACGATGAGGTTGTTCCACTGCTGATGAGAAGAAAGATGGTCCTGACCAGAGCTCTGCCAGCATTCTTCAAGAACATAAAATCCAGCAGACCTGTGTGGACTCTTATTTGCCTTTATGCAGACTCGTCCATGTGATTGTTCAGTGCAATGACACCAGCTGCACATGCACGGTCCCAGAACTATAAGGTTACTATACTGGCATGTCCCAAAGGTGGTGTAATCCCTGCATTGCAGCGAGAGAGCTCCTGGATGTCCTGGCCAGTAAAGTAATAATTTTTTAAAAAGTCCACTTTATTCAGCTCAGAGGAGGTCAAACATTTAATTTAAAAAAAAAACACCCCGTTGTCATGTGTATACAATAATAACACAGGAAATAAGAGAGGGGTAAGAAAACAGGAAAATGCCCCACTGTCACCCACCATCAGGTGTAGGTCTGGTAATGATTTCCTGTGTCTGATGTTTTTCGTAGAGGGAACACGCCTGAAACAAGAGGAACCGCTTATGTCGTGTATGAAGACATCTTTGATGCCAAGAACGCCTGTGACCACCTGTCAGGCTTCAATGTCTGCAATCGTTACCTCGTGGTCCTCTACTACAATGCAAACAGAGTACGTATGAGCATCACATCACTGCAGGCACAAAGGTCTTTTGGACCAGATGGTTCTTGGAGGTCCCTGAAAGGAACTCTGTTCCTTCAAGCTACATAGATAGCTTCAAGGCTTCTCAATGTTTGCGTTTGAGCTGACAGTATAACTGCTAACATGACCTAACAGCCAGCTGGTGAATGACACAGCAAAACATCCAATATGATGGTGATGAGAGCTGTGTCATTGGTTTCCTGATGATAGCAGAGCTAGAGTCTTTGGCCAGCACGAGAGGAACGGGGTAGCTGTAGCACCACCCCCCTCCGTCACTTAAATGTTGAGGCTGTAAATACAGCCAGTATGGCTTTTTTTTAAAACTTTGTTGTAATCCTTTGTTTTCAGTCTTCACTTTTTCAGTGTTTAGATGCCAAAGGCTGAAAATCAGGTGTAATTGTGCTTTAATGAATCAGCATTTTGTTGTATTTCCTCAGTTACTTCTAAACAAGTATAAAGACTTAAAGTTCCCCAAACTATCCCTGCAGTGCAGACACACAGATGAGGACAAAGTGCTCTCACAGAACAGGGCTTAGTCTGTATTTTAATAATAAATAATATATAGTTTTAAATTTCTATCAAATATGAACAGAATATTCATGTACTTTTTTAAAATCGACTCTTTTCGCAGGCTTTCCAGAAAATGGACACAAAAAAGAAAGAAGAACAGCTGAAGTTGCTAAAAGAGAAATACGGCATCAACACGGACCCTCCAAAGTAGTCTTCACAAAGCATTTCTTTTCAGTTCTAGATGTGACATGTTGCCCTGTTTGGACCGGTTTGTTCCAGTACAGCTGTTGATTATACATCCTTATTTTGGTTTTCTGATTTTCAGGATCAAATCTGTATGAACTTGGTTACACTGTCAGTATTTGAGTTCAGACCAGGGCAAAATCTGCTTGTCAGTTTAACTTTTTTGTTGTGTTCCTGTCAAAGTGAGACAAGCGAGACTTTAGCAGGAGACACGTCCTAGTTTTCACCCAGGGCAACATGTTAAAGTCTGCTAGAGCACATTGCTTTTCTCTCCATACTTTTAATTTAAAGCTGACCATGGGATTTTCATTTCTATAAAATAAATCTTTTTTTCTAAAAGCTGCCATCTCCTTGTGTTTTTAACATACTGTAGATGTAATTTAGTGGAAATGCTGTCCTCTGCGTGAACCCATTTAGATCAATACACTGTGCATTTTCCACATTTGCACAAGGGTTAGGGGGTCGGCCGATTCTTAGTTTGCCTCAGGTTTTAAATGGCTTGTGATGCAGTCGCTGGGGTTTCAGAGGGATGAGTGTGGAGATGAGAGCTGCATGTGACCTCTGTGCAGTCAGTGGTGTGCAGAGTCATGGGTAAACACCACAGGCTTTCTCAGTCACTTCCTCTGAACAGTGTTTGCATTCCAGAGTATTACCAGGGAAACGCAGGATTTCCAGAGAAAGAAAAGACGATCACAATTTTAATATTAACATTAAATCGTTCCTTAATAGTGACACCTAGTGGTTGTACAGGGACATTTCAGATGATTTTATTAGCTGCGTCATTACAAGGTTTTCTATGCCTCTTTTAGTAAATTAGGGCATTATTTTTTATGTATACCAGTAAATCTGAAATAAGGACCCACATTTGAATTTTACATCAAGTACCTGTTAGAGCTGACAGTAGATGTGTGGCTGAAGATCACAGCAAGGAGTGCAAATCCAAAACAATTCCAACAGCACTTGTTGTTGTTTATTGATTGACAGTAGGACGTACTGTAATTATCTAATAACTACCAGCTCAACACTTACAGGAACAGGATTAATCGCTTTTCCTTAATTATGCTTAACTGGACTGTTAAGTACAGTTAACAAGACTAAACACATCACTTCTGACATTCAGTGAATTGATAACATCTTGTTTTATCGCCGTGGTTCTTTAGAAGCGACGATCCCGGTCTCGGAGGACTCACAGATGTAAAGTGAAATCTTTAATCCAGGTTTTGTACACTTTATATATTTCCTTTGTAAAAGCGTGGACGGAAGGGGCGTGTCCCCACCAATAATTTAATCTCTTCGAGTAAAGAAAAACAAACCCAATAGAAGAAAAAACGATCTGTCAGCGTCTCATTCAGCCAGCGGAGCAGAAAGAGTTAAATTACGTCCTCTATTGGGGTCCTACGTCATGTGACAAATATGGCCACTGTGATTGGCTGAGCCTTTCAGGGAGCTCTGTTTGGTTTCAGCAGCGGCAAACCTGCTGCGAGGAGGAGAGGAGGACGGCAGCAAAGAGGAAGAACCCGGATATAAGAAAGTATTTTTCAAAGAAACCTGTAAGTCACTTAAAGTCAAGTTCACTCATAAAATGTGTCACAATAACGTTACAGGCTATGCTAGGCTTTGGCCCACATCAGGCTAAAACTGTAACCATGAATAACGTGTTTGGAAACTAATGCACAACAGCAGCACTATTAGTTCTCTCAGTCTCAGAGCAGCATTTTTGATTTTGATTGAAGCTGTCAGAGAAAACGGCCTCGAGCAGCCAGGATATTAGTTTACAGAGGCTGTTAAAATTATATGTCTAATGTTAAATGTTGATGACACAATAATTTCATCCTAATGACACTGACATATTCATAGGGTTAATTTTTGAGACAAAATGTCATGAGGTAGTCATGATTTTGCAAATATCCACCTTGTAGTGCAGTTTGCACAAATTGTTTTAAAAATGCACTCAGCCTACAAACATTACTGACGAGTCAAGATCTGCACAAAGTGACAGAAACACTGAAGCAGCTCCACATTTTATTCTTATTGTCATGTTTGTCCTGTTTGTCAGGGGACAGAAGAACCAACACAGAGCTCAGAGAGTAATGGTGACACAAGATCACAGGTGAAACTGGATGATGACTTGTTGGTTCATGACTGTATTTGAAGCACATGTGTGACTGCATGTATGTGGAATGTCTCACTGTTAATCATCAGGTGACAGAGGCAGCTCTGCCATGTTGTAGCTCAGAGGTGAAGAGGCGAGGTCACAGGTCACTGACTGATGATTTGGTGCTGTAGATTAACTAGTATTTATTATCATGACAGTTGTTAGGCTGCTGATGTAAATTGATTCATTAGTGTATGTTTGACAAAGAATCTGAATTGACACGTCTCACTTTTTATATGGCACGAATCAATGTGTTATTTTATCAGGTAGCAATATGTCCTAGTGCAGTCAGAGGGGAGGAGCCAGGGCCAAAGGTGAGGCACATCAAGCACAGAATAATAATTTTAATCTGAGGATAAAACACAGGTACTGAGGCTGGAAGAAGCTTTAGTGCTCTCAGAAGACTAAAAACATGGCTAAGGTTAACAATGAGTCAAATGAGATTAAACAATGCTGCTGTATGTCCACCAGCAGAGACTGGACAGTATAGATGTAAAACAAATATGCCAGCAGTTTATCTCAGTTAACGAGAGGAGCAGGCATGTGTTTGGCTCCTTCACATAGAGGACATTAAGTTGTAGTGTGGGACACCAGTAGTCCATGTCTGTTGCTGTAACAGTAGCTCATACTTAGAATAAAAGATCCCAGCTCACTGATCTGATCGGGGCAATAGTGCCTAAAATGTTGCATAATTTTGCTGAGAGATCTTTTACTTTGTGGTAATCTGAGATGGACATAAACCAGCAGGTCATTCAGTGTTCCCTTTGTGCTAATGTGTATCAGAGATGTTGGTGCACTATAACTGAAGTAATGTTGTTAAGTCTTATAGGTTTTATAGGACTGTGAAAATGTTCTCTGTCATCGCGGCTGCACGACGTGTAATTCATCTGAAATAAGTAGAATAATGGAAAAAGAGAACGAGTAACCAAAGAGGAGATAGTAGAAGTATTAGTTAAACTATTGAAAGTGTTTGATGAAAATAAAGCTTAGACAAGTTTAATAACAATCACTGCTTTAAGAGAAACATTCGCTCATTTTGAATTTGAATATTTTTTGCAGATTGGTGAACCTCTGCCGACACTTCTGAGAAACGCGTGACTACGTTCACCACGTTATTTGCAAAATGTTCTATTTTTCAGTTCCACTTAAGAGCTAATATTTTGAATGAAAGAGTAAAATGGTAAATGGCCTGTATTTGTATAGCGCTTTACTAGTCCCTAAGGACCCCAAAGCGCTTTACACATTCAATCATTCACACACTGGTGATGGCAGCTACATTGTAGCTGCCATGTAGGGTGGCTGTGGCTACAATGGCAGCTACATTGTAGCCACAGCCACCCTGGGGCGCACTGACAGATGCGAGGCTGCCGGACACTGGCGCCACTGGGCCCTCTGACCACCACCAGTAGGCAACGGGTGAAGTGTCTTGCCCAAGGACACAACGACCGAGACTGTCCAAGCCGGGGCTCGAACCGGCGACCTTCCGATTACAAGACAAACTCCCAACTCTTGAGCCACGATCGCCCCAAAATGTCTCAGTTTAAACCTTTGGTATGTTTTCTATGTTCCACTGAGAATAAAAAATCTTAGCATTGTGTTTTTGAAATTGTGTTTGTAATAATTATTACTTTAAGGTAACTGAGAAATAAATGTATTAGCCAGAAGAACAGCTAATGCTAATATGTGTCCAATCGTATCAGTGACACCTTTTTGTGTCACTAGCTCTTAAACAACGACATCAGCAACTCCTACCAGGTAACTATGAGGGGCCACACGAGACCGAAGGTTGGGGACCACGAGTGACCTTTAAGTAAGAGAGCAGACAACAGCCCATTGAATTCCTTTTATTAGATTAAACCACAACACAGGGAGTAGTGCAGCCATGTCGTCAGGGACACAATACATGCTACAAAAGAATCCTTGTACACGGTTGCCATTGCTTACATTTGGTATCTTGATAGCAGTAAGAATAATAACAGAGTTGTAATTAGAAACATTATCTGGCCAAAGATGTTCATGTAAAGAAGTTCAGATTAGAAACTCGACAGGGGGACAAGTCACACTGCTGTAAGATGACGATGGACTGCTATGATATATCGTTATTGCAGTGCTGTGTATATTATGACGTCACGTCTCCTTTATCCTCCGCTAGCTCGTAAAATACCGGTAGTTTTACGCAGGCTGGAAAATGTCAGAGCAGGGCAAACGGGTGATTTCCAAAGCATTCTGCGCTTCACTGAACTTCTCTACGCTTGGTTTGCATCAGTACAATTTGTGAGAGAAAAGGAGTAAAAAAGTACAAAAAGTCTGACTGACTGGTTAGAGAGAAAGACTTTGAGGGGTTGAGGAGGGGGGCAAAAATCGTCCGATCTACTAAACACACGGCTTTACGGAAAGGGCCGTCCTCTGGTAGTAATGAAACGTCATTCACTGCTCCTTTTGCTGCTTTAGCACTCATTTACTTCCACTGAAAAAGACAAACAAGACACTCCAACAGCCTAAGAAACAAACAAGAAAAAACCTCCTCTGAATCCATCGTGATGATATGCAACCCGTGGGCGAACTCGAACAAAGCGGACGCGATGGTAACATAGAACGATCTAACTCCTGCTGAAGTGTTTTAGCTCCAGCGCTTCCACTTCAAAAATCCTCCATGTTCAACATCTGTTAGTTCGTATGATGACTGGATTGTTGTGTTTCAGTGCGCGTGGAGCAGGGGTTTAGTTCTTAGCAACATGTACCACACCTAATCTACAAGGAAACATGCTCCCACACTTAAAGCAGTCAAAAGAAAACGTCTCGACAAATCACAAAAAACCTACATCCCATTCGACGGACTGACTGCGGTCAACCTTTTCCTTCCTAGTCAGTAAAAATGATCTCTCCCGGTTCTCCCACCACCAAAGTGTCATTGCACTGCTCCGATAAGGCTTCCTGTCTTCGATCATAGGATGCAAAAGGAGGAGCTTTTTTTTAAGGCAGAACCTAAAGGCATGCAAATTAACTACATTTACAGTATTTACCGACAGCACGAGCATGTTTTCGGAAGGAAAAGTTGGACAAAATCCATCTCTTCTAGAGCTATTGGTACTTGAGACGATGGATAGAGTGTCTTATTGGAGGCAGATACATTATCATAGGAATTTGGTTCGGTTGACGTTACTCGGTATAATGAAACACACACAGCTAGCGCCAGTAAACTCGGAACAATAAATAGAGTAGCGGCAAATTCAACGTAGCACATCGCTGATGCGCAAGCTCCAGTGGAATGAACCTGTATGGAAAATACTTTGCACACTTCACATTTTGGCAGTTGATCTTTAAATAATTTAAATATATATTCATATTTATAGATCTATATATATATATATATATATTAATTGTGCGAGGTGTTTATATGTAGTGAGAGTTGTGTGTGTGTGTGTGTTTGTACTGTGAGTGCGCACCCGTACCGGCACCTGCACACTGGTTGTATGTTGTGTGTAGATCTTTTATAGCAAATAACATTCTCATGCACACGAGTGTTTCAAACACAAGAAGCAGATCCATTGAAAGGTAGTCCAAGCATATATAGAGATTTTTTTTTCAGTGGAAATAGCTGCAAACTGAATGGAACATGAAATTCTTTCTGTGCAGTCCGTGGCGGCTGGTGGAGCGCTCCGCTCGCCCTCCGGCCTATTTCTGGAGGTCACACTGCAGCAGTAATACGATGGACGGGTCGCTCTTGGCCGCCTCTTTGAACTCCTCCAACGAGATCTGATCGTCGTTGTTCTTATCCATCTTGGAGAAGATCTTGTCCACCCTCTGCTCGGGCGTCAGGCCGTCCTCGTTCATCTTCATCATGATCACCGTGCCCACCATCTTGTAGATGGCCTGCAGGGGGAGGAAGAGGGCAGAAGACTTTTAGAGTGCGCTGCAAAGTTTCCTTCAGCTGCCAGTCTCTAAATCTGTACTCTAAATATATGTTCCTGTCTATTTACTCCTGAGGAGGCTGTAAAACGTTGTGAAACTAGCACTTGTGTTAGCTGTTAGCTGCTGTTAGCCTGTTAGATACTATTAGCTCCTGTTAGCTGCTGTTAGCCTGTTAGATACTATTAGCTGCTGTTAGCTGCTGTTAGCCTGCTAGATACTTTTAGCTGCTGTTAGCTGCTGTTAGCCTGTTAGATACTATTAGCTGCTGTTAGCAGACGCTAGCAGACGTTAAAGATGCTTTACATTGTTGAGCTCGGACACTTACATAATTATTCTCACACAATATGAAAGTGCGATTTTTGGGATAGTTGAGCCTGGTACTGGCTGGTATAATATCAGCTTATATTAGCTGGCTTGTTGTCAGCTGTCTGGAGATGTGAGGGCTGCAAGTCTGAACTGCTGACAATAAGTAATTGCGACAATATTGGGAATAAATGAACAGTTTTGTGTGTTAGAGGCGAGGCTTGAGGTGAGGAAGAAGAGGATGACGTGGAAATGAGGAAGGAGGGAGACTGTGAAAGATGTACATGTTCAACTGTTGCACGTTTATAGTTTAGTATAGTAGAAAGAGCTATTTGTGATCTTAAAATTTAAAGCAACTTCTATCATAAGTGTACCACACATGTGGCGGCTCTCTAGCCACAGTCCAACACCTCTATTTAAGAAGTTTAAGAAACTGTGTCTGCTCCTACGTATTCTCTGTGGATTAATTATGAGTTTATGAAAATACAGAATTAATCACTAATCAATGGATATTTACAATATTCTTATTTTTCTATAAATACCCTCAATAAATTACTTACTGTAACCTTTACGTGGAATTTAAGCTTCTGAGTTCGATCTACGTGATAAAAATACTGTAATCACAAACTCTACACCATAGGTGTCAAACTCTGGCCCGCAGGCCAAATTTGGCCCGCGAAGCCATACCAAATTACTATTAGAGCTGACCTACTGGTATTATACAGCTAATATATATATTGTTTAGTATTAAGCTTTGCTTGTTCCATATTCAGTTTTTCAGCAAAACGTGTTTGAGTCCATAAGAAAAGATTCATTCTTAAATCTGGAGGAAGATTTTTTTTCAATAAATATTAATGTTAGCCCGCGACTTTGTTCCAGATTGGCCCATTGTGTATTTGAGTTTGACACCCCTGCTCTACACAGTAACTTATTGTGTCGTCTGACAACAACAACTATGACAAACATGCTCTTTACTGCTGTTTCCTACTAAGCATTTCCAGTAACTTCTTCAAAGAGAGAAACTCCACTGCAGTTATAGCCAGCCTGCTGCAGAGCTTCCCTGTGTGCTTTAGCTAAACCTATCAAGGATGCTGAAGTATGAAGCTGCTTAAAAGTGGAGACTTTGATAGTAAAGTTTGCTGTGATGTCGATTAGGAGGTTCTATTTGTCGGTATAATTGGATATGCTGATCAAATAAAACAAGGACAACACAATATCTGCAACCTGCACCGACTATAGATGTTGTTAGTGTTGTTCACCTGCACGACTGACAGGGTGAAACACAAATCTGTGCAAGTTTCCTTTGAAAAAGGATGAACACCGTCTCTCTTCTATTGCTGCTGACACAAAGCTTTGTAATTATGTCTTTTCTAGTCAGAGAGACATTAAATCCTATATGTTTCAGATCGCCTGCAGGGGGAGAACGAACACTGCATATTTTCCTTCAGCTGTCACATTCGAATGTCTTCAGATGTGACGTTACCGTTCAGAACAACAACGGTGAACAACTTCACTGTGGATGTTGTTACTAATGTTTGCCTGCATGAAACAGTGGGAAATGCCTTTGGGAAGCATGAAAATGAACTGAATGCTGAATATGAAGAGGCATCAAGTCCATGTTTCTCCAAATGATTGATCCTTACACAAGGATCAGGAAAGAATGATAAAATAATGGATGCCTCAATGCAAACAGGTCGAGCGGCAGGAGTGGCCTGAATTACAGACGTTTGTCTTTAGCTGCAAATTGTTTGAATAACCTGTCTCAGCCTCAGCTCAGCGCTCAGTAACCAAAGTACAAAAATAGTTGTCCTGGTGACTCAGCAAGTTACAAAGCTAGTATAAGGCTGTCCAAGTAAAAACAATCAAACCCCTTTAACGGCTTCAGAAAGTTTCGAACCACATTATACCTCGATGATCTCCAGCATCTCCACCCGTGTGATTTTGCCGTCTCCATCCAGGTCGTACATGTTGAAAGCCCAGTTAAGCTTCTGCTCGAAACTGCCCCGTGATGTGATGGACAGCGCGCAGATGAACTCTCTGAAGTCGATTGTGCCGTCGCCGTTCTTGTCGAAGGTCCTGAAGGCGTGCTGGGCAAACTTGGACGCATCGCCATAAGGGAAGAACTACAAAGAAAGAGAAAAGGGTGGGTATGTACTCGGGCATGTTTCTATGATTCAGTCATTTGAAGTCATTGGGCAAAAGAGCCTTTAGATAATGTTTCAGAAATACAACCTCTAGTGTTTTTCACACGAGTGGCCAAATAATGTACAAACATGACGTCTCCTGAGAAAGCAAAGCATTTACAATCAGTAAACACTGATTATCTTGGGTGGCTAAATGAACTTCGATTTCCTATTGCAACTCAGTGTTTTGTAGGCTTTGTTCTCATTAGATTCACCAATGACAGTAATTGTTCCAGGTTGTCTGTTTGGCAGCAGGATTACTCAAAGCTGTGGACAAATGTGCAGAAAGATTTAGCAGAAGTGTGGCTGAACGTCTGAAGCTAATCTGAGATGGATGAACTGAACTAACAAAAGACTCGATATCCTTGTGGATCCAGCCTTGGTCGAGGTTTTCAGTCTCACGTGGCTGTTGCTGTGTATTCATGTGCTGGTTTATGCAACTATCCATTAGAGGTGGGAATCACCATACATCCCACGATACGATATTATTGCAATTTTTTAAAATATTTTGCGATATTCAGATTCTGTACATAAAGGTAAACTTTATCTATATTCATTTTCTCTAATATCAAAGTCTCACACTCAGTCTTTCTCTCATTTCAGTTTTATTGTTGACAAACTGAACGGTTTGTATTACAGTCTAGTCCAACTTAACTGAATCAACCATCTGGTACAATTATAGCTATTCTGAACTATGCAGTTTATGAAAACTATGCAGCCCCTTCAGCAACTGAAGAATTTGAAAGTAAATTAAAACAAAATGTAATTTTACATTAAATAAAAAAGTTTTAAACTTAATTAAAATAAAACATGTCTTAAATTAAAATAAGTAAACTGTCATGTTTATTGCTGCCAAAAACAAGTTAAACACATTTGGACAGTGAAGGAATGTCAGGATTCTTGCTCAGAAAAAGGATCAACATGCTCTGAAGTCAGAGCACAAAAACCTTTTTGTAACAAAATATCGATTTCTGCTGTCCCTGTATCCATACATTATTAGCAAACAAAATATCACCATGCTACACAGTATCCATTTTTCCCCCACCCCTAATATCCATACTGTAAAGATGTCCTGGATAGCTGTCGCTTCCAAACGCCCAGAGCCTGCAGTCTTTTCTTCAATTCTAGTTCCAAAACAGGCAACTCCGGTTCACCGTGTTCATGAGTCCCTGAAGGTGACCCCAGGCTTTCCCATGAGTAATGAACGTCAGGATCTCTGACACAAGTCGCAGCGAGAACTACTGTACACTTTAGCTCCGAGAGATATTCACACGGCTGTTTTATCCTGACACGTGTGACTTTAATGCGGTTCCAAGTTACACGACCTTTTCCCTCACAGCTTTGTTTCGCCGGACTTCCCCGCTGATGCTGATCTGATGTCTGATACATGTGCATCTGTTGGCTGTTGCTAATGTGAGGGTGATGATATTCACCTGCAAGCGTGGTAGAGCCCATACTTTTGTCATTTCATCAAACCTAATTAAATCAATGTTTTGTAATTACTTTAGTGATTAACTTACTTTAATTTAGCACTTTAGCCCGAATGCTAGTGAAAAATGCTGATAATTATCATCATCAGCCTTTTCAGCAGGACCACATTAGCATTCTGATTAGCATAGATGCTACCTTTAAGGCAGTTCTGTAGATAATACCTGAATTATGTAACTAAAAACAAACCAGTTGAAGGTGTAACCATGTGCAACATCATTTCATTTGTTGAATGTTGCAGATGCCTAACTACACAGCCCATCTCTGCTCTCTACAGTCCAGTAAAGGCTCAGGATCCTCTGGGTTTTACCCCCAGTAAAGTACTTGAAGCACAAAAAGTGTGTTGACAGTCGAAGCAATCCATATCATTACTGCACGCCAGCAGCATATGAACACAAGGGCAGAGATTAATGCTGTAACTGCGTGGAAGGCCACCAAGCCCCCGCTCGGCTCTTCGTCATCTACCGTGCAGCACGAACCCTGTGGGCGGCTGCGAGAAGCTGAGCCATTCATTAGACATAACCTTCTGTTTGACCTCCCTGGTAAAAAGTCTGGGTCGATGGTTAATCTTAGCTTGAGCGAGGCTGCCCCCTGAGGACTTGGGCGGGCTGCTTCAATCTTCATCGAGCAAATGGAACAAAAAAAAGAGAAAGATATTGTTGTTTTATTACTTTTGCACCTGATTTCACCATAACTCATTCAAGGTCAGGCGCAGCCATGCCACAGAGTGAACGTGTAGAATATGAGCAAAGGAAGTCAGGCCCTCGTAAACTTTGTGTAATCTCTGCGTGTTCACAGGCTCACATTCAGGAACCACAGCAGGCATGCACCTTCCCCGTTTAATATATCTGCAAATGTCAAGACATCCTGCTTGTACTGACATTTGCAGAACTACACAATGAGCAGCTGAGTTGAAACACAATTTTTTCTTTTCTTTTCAGTGAACGTCACATTTCCACTATCAGATTTCACTCAGAAAGAAACGCTGTCGTCAAAAGAAGACTGATATTTCCTTGTGCAGTAATCTTTGACAGCATGGATTTGTCCTTGGACCTTACCAGCCTTGCACACATAAAAAGCACAAGCAAGACCCCGGCGCAGCACAGAGGGAATCAATGACAAAGATATGGCGTCGATTAAGCCGTGAAAAGCATGAAAAGCATGAAAAGTTGAAGCTGTAACTTCAAAGTGTTGAAAAAAGCCTGCAGATGGGTAACTGGCAGCAGTGAAATCTGGCTGGTTTTCACAACCAGTGGAGTTAAAGCAACATTAGCATTTATTTGCATTGCTAAAGTCACCGAGCTCTGTTCTGGCCAACATCAGTGTGAGACTCGGGTTTGTGTAGAAGCCTCACGCTCCCCCATGTTCACCAGCAGGACACGTAGTTTACAGCAGAGCCTTCATTTAGATGAAAAATGTATCTGGTCAGAAGTGTGGGGTCACACCACGTGTTCTGTAGGGGTGGGGGAAAACTCGATACTTTGTAGCATCGTGATATTGTGTTTGCTAATAATGTATGGATACAGGGACAGCAGAAATCGATATTTTGTTACAAAAAAGGTTTTTGTGCTCTGACTTCAGAGCATGTTGATCCTTTTTCTGAGCAAGAATCCTGACATTCCTTCACTGTCCAAATGTGTTTCACTTGTTTTTGGCAGCAATAAACATGACAGTTTACTTATTTTAATTTAAGACATGTTTTATTTTAATTAAGTTTAAAACTTTTTTATTTAATGTAAAATTATATTTTGTTTTAATTTACTTTCAAATTCTTCAGTTGCTGAAGGGGCTGCATAGTTTTCATAAACTGCATAGTTCAGAATAGCTATAATTGTACCAGATGGTTGTTCAGTTAAGTTGGACTAGACTGTAATACAAACCGTTCAGTTTGTCAACAATCAAACTGAAATGAGAGAAAGACTGAGTGTGAGACTTTGATATTAGAGAAAATGAATATTGATAAAGTTTACCTTTATGTACAGAATCTGAATATCGCAAAATATTTTTAAAAATTGCAATAATATCGTATCGTGCGTTAAGTATTGTGATAATATCGTATCGTGGGATGTTTGGTGATTCCCACCTCTAAAACATAACCTCGTGCTTTGGGCAAAAAAAGGACTTTTTAGGGGAAAAAAGGTTGAAAAGTTATGATGTCTTTCATATGTTTTAATTCAGCAAAGATTAAAACATGTACTGTTAGAAAGACGAGAATCTGAATATCGCAAAATATTTTTAAAAATTGCAATAATATCATATTGTGGGATGTATGGTGATTCCCACCTCTAGTGTTCTGTGGATTCCTGTGTTTCCACAGGTGATAAAATCAAACACCCAGACATACTTTGAGACTCTCTGCTGACTGAGTAACCACAGAGTTATTCAGCTGTTATTCCTCCGGCGCTAACATCAGCACAAAAACTGTACGCCTCAAGCTTCATAGCATGGATTTCCAAGGCTGAGCAGATCCTGTAGCTGTTGTGTGCAGGTAGCCCAGTACTCGTGTCCATACAAGGTAACCATGAACTTAGTCACACAACAGAGCTCTGCAAAGCTGACTATAACTCCAGAGTCAGAGGATAACTCTCTACAAGCTGACCACAACAATCTTCACACCTTCGGTTTAAACGGTGATATTTTAAAAATGATAGCAGCATCCGATGACAGCTTCATGACCGAAACAAACCCATCAGTTTCAAAGGCTGCAGCCAGAGGAGAGCACCCGTCAATCATTATTCGTTATTAGCACATGCACACAGGGGCATTTAAGGACGCTTCCCAGCACTGGACTCTTGAGGGGCAACCACAGGTTCTGTCCCTGACATCCTGTTACGTCAGACACCAGCAGCACATGTTTTGATGGGAACCTCACGTAATCTCTACTTAAACCAAACCCTGCATGACAAATTTTCTGTTTTATTCCCAAATGAAGTGCAGTCAAAGGTGTTTGTCAGTGTTCGCACCGTTGTTGAATCTGTTTTCAGCTAGCTTCCAGAGCCGTTGGCTGTCCCTTGGTTGTATAACGTCGGCTAGATCTCAGCTTTGGGCCAATGAGGACTGAGAAATGTAATGTTCTGTTGTTTAAAAGCCAGTGTAACGATACTGGAATACACAGAAGATGAAGTGTAATGACTCTCATTGACTCTCACATGCTAAAGTGATATGACTTATGCAACATATAATTGCTTGTTTACACATCCAGAAACATTCGTTAGGTGTTTGTGTAGGTTACAGGACAGCACAGAAGCTCTGATCACCGCAGCACAAGAGCATCCTCTAAGCACCACAGAGGCAGGAGTCCACCGACTATATCACCCATGCAGACTGTCCAAAAGTGCCCCAGAGACTCAGCACAGAGCAGCAGGATGTTAGAAGCAAGCTGGGATGGTGTACAGTGGGAGGCACAACCAAGTGGCTGTGCTAGTGTACAGGAACAGCTGTGCCACGTATGAAGTCCCCAAACTCCCATAGGAGCTTCCAGTGTTCCAGACAAGCAGCTGCTGGCCAACCAACCACACACAGTGGTGACTGACAACGATAGATGAGAGAGTCCCAGCAGACGAACAACAAAATAAAGACATACTCGGTGCCATCAGGAGCATTAGGCCCTGTAACAACAAACAGCTAACAGATCATCTGCAGAGGAATGGTTTATTTGAAGAGTTTCAGTCAGGTTTCAGAGTTCATCACAGCACAGAAACAGCTTTAGTGAAGGTTACAAATGATCTTCTTATGGCCTCTGACAGTGGACTCATCTCTGTGCTTGTCCTTCTTGACCTCAGTGCAGCATTCGATACTGTCGACCATAATAACCTATTAGAGCGATTAGAACATGCTGTAGGTATTACAGGTATTGCACTGCAGTGGTTTGTATCATATCTATCTAATAGACTCCAGTTTGTGCATGTAAATGGAGAGTCCTCTTCACACACTGAGGTTAATTATGGAGTTCCACAGGGTTCAGTGCTAGGACCAATTCTGTTTACATTATACATGCTTCCCTTAAGCAGCATCATTAGAAGACATAGCATACATTTTCACTGCTATGCAGATGACACCCAGCTCTATCTGTCCATAAAGCCAGATAACACACACCAATGAGTTAAACTGCAGGAATGTCTTAAAGACATAAAGACTTGGATGGCCACTAACTTTCTGCTTCTTAACTCAGATCAAACTGAGGTTATTGTACTCGGTGCTGAAAAGCTTAGAAATATGGTATCTAAGCAGATTCTTACTCTGGATGGCATTACCTTGGCCTCCAGTAACACTGTGAGGAACCTTGGAGTCATTTTTGACCAGGATATGTCCTTCAACGCACATATTAAACAAATATGTAAGACTGCTTTCTTCCATTTGCGCAACATCTCTAAAATTAGAAATATCCTGTCTCAGAGTGACGCTGAAAAACTAGTTCATGCATTTATTACTTCCAGGCTGGACTACTGCAATTCATTATTATCAGGATGTCCAAAAAACTCACTGAAAAGCCTTCAGCTAATCCAAAATGCTGCAGCAAGAGTACTGACAGGGACTAGAAAGAGAGAGCAGATTTCTCCTGTTTTGGCTTCCTGTTAAATCCAGAATTGAATTCAAAATCCTGCTCCTCACATACAGGGTCTTAAATAATCAGGCCCCATCTTATCTTAATGACCTTGTAGTACCATATCACCCTATTAGAGCACTTCGCTCTCGCTCTGCAGGCCTACTTGTTGTTCCTAGAGTATTTAAAAGTAGAATGGGAGGCAGAGCCTTCAGTTTTCAGGCCCCTCTTCTGTGGAACCAGCTTCCAGTTTGGATTCAGGAGACAGACACTATCTCTACTTTCAAGATTAGGCTTAAAACTTTCCTTTTTGCTAAAGCATATAGTTAGGGCTGGACCAGGTGACCCTGAATCCTCCCTTAGTTATGCTGCAATAGATGTAGGCTGCCGGGGGATTCCCATGATGCATTGAGTTTTTCCTTTCCAGTCACCTTTCTCACTCACTATGTGTTAACAGACCTCTCTGTATTGAATCATATCTGTTATTAACCTCTGTCTCTCTTCCACAGCATGTCTTTATCCTGTCTTCCTTCTCTCACCCCAACCAATCACAGCAGATGGCCCCGCCCCTCCCTGAGCCTGGTTCTGCTGGAGGTTTTTTCCTGTTAAAAGGGAGTTTTTCCTTCCCACTGTCGCCAAAGTGCTGCTCATAGGGGGTCATATGATTGTTGGGTTTTTCTCTGTATCTATGAAGCGCCTTGAGGCGCCTTTTGTTGTGATTTGGCGCTGTATAAATAAAATTGAATTGAATTGAATTGAATTAACCCCGAACCTGGAACAGGGACTCCAGCAGATTCCAGGCACAACATCAGAAGTTTGAGGAACAGCTAAGATGCACAGAAACCTCAAACTCCTCGGCCTCTGCTACAGGACCTGTACATGCAGGTATACATGTGTCTGTATACTGATCAACTACAGCAAGCCAAAGCCCATGTGTGCAGCAGACAGTCTCGTCACACTCAGAAACAAGGATGCTGCACTAAGACGAACAACCCAGCACAAACTGTCTGGAATCAAGACTGGAGGAGGAGACAAGGCCATGAATCCTAATGGGAAAATAGATCGCAGTGACTTGGAGATGAGGGATGAAACCATAGAGAGTAAGGGTTAGACCGTGTTAGCTCAGGTTATAAAGTGAGATGAGGTCCCACCCATGTAACTTTTGCTGCAGTGCGAGCCGATCAGACTGCAGTGGGAAGTTTAGAGAAGTTCAGAAGAGAAAAGATATGCGGGGGAGGAGGGTGTCAGCGGGCACAGAGATGAGAAGAGACAGAAGAATTTCAAAAGAACGAAAGGAAAAAAGGAGCAAGGCAGACAAAGTGTGAGAACGACAGAGCTTACACCCATGATCCAGGTCCTTATCTGCCCTTTCAGAGACGCCTAATGCGAGGATGGAAGCCAGCGCGAGCCAGCTTGCATGCACGGGACGCTTTGTGCATAAATGCAAAGTGGCTTCTTTCCCCCGTACGCTTCTGCCTCAGATCATCCCCCAACCCCGGAGGAACGGGAGGAGGCACGTGGACCTGCGGGACGACGTGGGAAGAGTTGAGGAGAGGGAGGAGGAGGCTAAGTGAGAGGGGAGAGGAAAGGTGCCAAGGAAGGGATGAGGGAAGGATGTTTAAGGGGCGGGAGGGGAGCGAGAGAGAACGCCACTGCAGTTCCCAACAATCTGCTAAGTTATGAAACAGTTACGTAAAAATGAAGAAAGAGCAAACCGCACAGGCGACAGCGTTCACTAGATGGCACGCAGTTACAGTTGAAGGGACCGTGTCCTCGACTTTACACTTACAGATATTAGGCCGTTAACGTCTCCATTAAGGCGTACTCTCCTGCTGATCTGGCAGCCGTTTGCTGCTATGGCTGTTTGCAGTCGGGATCAAAGGACGGGCTCAGTGCCAGACCGCTCAGCCAGGCGCACAGGCGCAGCTGCTCTAATAAAGGCTAATGTCGCAAGGTTTGCATGCGTGTGTCGAGGCTGATTCTGTCAACAAGCACACACCACCTGAAACATGCTGCTGGTAAATGGAACATTAAAGCCTTTATAATCAGCCTGCAAGCTGGTGCTGGTGCTGATCCAAACGCTGGGAGGCAGGGCGAGAGAGGACAGGAAACGCAGTGGGAGAGAAAGACACTCAATCGTCACACTTAACTGAAGGCCGTTTCACACTGACAGAGCAGCGAACGACTGCAGGATCGTGGAGCAGATGAATATTGCAGCTCCAAAGTGCCGTGAAACTGAAGTGAGTGAACCCTCAAACGAGCTCATCAGTAACAACAGCACAACGACTTTGATTCCAAAATAACTTCCAGGAAGTGTTTGATCTGTGTTTCTCTTTAGCTGAACTCGGCTCTTCAAGCGTTCGGCTGGACGGAGAAACTGCAGCTTAAAAGCTTTGAGTGATGACATCACAAGGGTCAGCATTTAAATGAGCTGAAGACGATTTATGATCCACGGTTTCTGATACAGTTTGGAAGCTGCTAATACTAAAACTGCTGCACTGACCAGCAGATAAGGACGAACTGTTTGGCATTTCTCTGCAGTTTGAGCTAAACTCGCCACGACGAACTCTGCAGTCAATCCAAATCCCCGGACCTTTAACCAGGAAGTATTTTCATTTTGATCAGCGCTGTCGAGTTTCTGTTACCTCTCGCTGAGCTTTCAAGCTCATCTTGCTAATGAAAGTGGGCAGCACTGCCAGATATGAGTGACGAGAGAAAGATAGAGAGAGGTTGAAGTTTTATCCACTCAAATGTCCACAGTGTAGGTGAGACAAAAGATATCGTACAGTTTCTGAAGGCGATACGGCGCCAAATGCAAATTAAAAATATAAATACATGCAGGCGATGTGACAGGATTATCCTAACATGCTAACTTTCACAATGACCCTATTATGATGTTATCGTGACATCGTCATGACTCTGACCTAGAGACCATCTGTGATCGTTGGGGTGGCACTGGTTGCTAGGGAAAAATGAGAATTCCCTGACCAGCGAGTGAGTCATTGGTGTAAAACTGGCTGCTACAGCCCTACTCATACATGGGTCAGTGCCCACCCTCCACCCCAACTCCAAGTTACTATGGAAAAGTATTAAACAACTGGTTGTTGGAGGTCACCTGGATAAAACTGGTCATACATGATAAACTGATTTAAACAGAGACAGGAGACTCTCTGTACAGTGATCTGAAGTGTAAATACATTCGATGGCTTTTCCTGGAAGCAAATTATAAGAATCCATCAGTAAATTTAGTGCTGATGTATTTTTTTTATTATTAATCCTTTATTTATCCAGGTAAAAAATCTCGATGAGATTAAAAATCTCATTTCCAAGAGAGACCTGGCATCATGGCAACAAAAGTCACACACCACATAGGTGTATAACATGTTGATTTGACTGATTTGTTTTTAAATGCAAGCATCACTGCTTTGCTTTAACCTCCTAGGACCTGGCGTCCACATATGTGGACACCACCCCAACCGGTCGCAGCAGATGGCCCCGCCCCTCCCTGAGCCTGGTTCTGCTGGAGGTTTCTTCCTGTTAAAAGGGAGTTTTTCCTTCCCACTGTCGCCAAAGTGCTGCTCATAGGGGGTCATATGATTGTTGGGTTTTTCTCTGTATCTGTGAAGCGCCTTGAGGCGACTTTTGTTGTGATTTGGCGCTATATAAATAAAATTGAATTGAATTGAATTGAATATGTGGACATCACATTTTGGGTTATTTAGACCAAAATAGTCAATTTTGCTCAACAAGGGGCTGATATCCACTTACGAGGACATTATGCTGCTACTGTTCTATCAAAATTTAAATGAATATCCTCATATGTGGCTCTGATTTTTCTTAAAAACAAAAATAAGGTAAAAAAAAAATCTGGTAATTCTTTGTTTTTACATTCATCGGGCCCCAATCAGCCCAAATGTCAAAGAGAAATTAAAAATGCTGCTGTGGAAGAGTTCAGGTCTTAGGAGGTTAAAAATAATAACAGATGCAAACCAGCCTTATCATGCATTTTGCTTCTAATCTTACCAAACAAAGGCAGTAGATGAGCTGCTTTATATGCTGCAGACCTCTGCAAATGCCAAACCACATGACCTATTACCATCCATGCACTCAGAGTCCCACAGCGCCCGCTCTGAACCGCTGCCCTGTCGATGCCGTGCTCCGTCACTGTAACTGTTTTCCATGGATTGGGAATCATTTAAAATCCAAATGATTCTACTTGCTGCTTCGACAGAGCTGCACACGGTGAACATACTCGACACTCAGTTTGCTGCTCATCGCTTCCCTTAATATGGACGGTTCAATATTCTTTTGTCAGGGAATTAAACCCAACAGGGAGACAATAACAATAAATCAGACTGATAAATATAGTAATAATTTATGATCTCTTGGTGATGCATCCACACAGCCCCCCCGAGGTCAGGGTCTCCTTGCATAAGAGCCCTGCAGGACACTCTGTTCTGCCTCTGTTGTTATCAAAGGCACATTTGCTATTGGCTGTGCATCTCTCCAGTACACGAGCACAGGGTGCAGAGGTCAGTCTGAGCCTGTGATCCGCCCTTCAAAGCGCTCGAGGTCTGTAACAACAAGGCTTTAGCTTTGACGTGTTTCATACGGTTTCCATCACGCTGCTGTGGCACCGGGGGGGTAAATAAAGCCTCACCTTTCATGCATTCCTTTGCTAACAGCGTGAGATGTAAGCAAAGATGCCCGAGCCTCGCTTTGCTCTACGGCTGTTTACATCAGCACGCCACCGGAGGTCCTGCTTCATCGAGCTCGAGAGCAGGAGAGGAGAATACATGCATAATCAATCGGGGGGATGGGGAGGTGTGTCTGCTTGTGTGCGCTCTTACATAAAACGCTCAGTGACATGCCAGGAAGATACAGACACTGAGCCGGCGCAAATCTGTGGCTGCTCCTGCTTCCACGGCCCCGGGGTTCAGACAGACAACACAAACACACACTTTGCTCTGGAAAAAGCATTTTTAGTCGTCCGGTGAGTGCCTGCTGCGATATTAGCTTTGTAGCAAGGGAGCAGTGTTTGTCAGTGAACAAGAAGAGCACAGCAAAGACACGAGTGTCGTTTTCAGAGTAAGTAGAATTATTTTCGTGAAATCAAAGCTGCTTTTCATTTTGTTGATGATTGATTAAACTTCCATCCTCACACAGTCAAACATCTGTTTCTTTCTTCTACACCAGCGTCTTAGGGAGCACAGGTAAACGGAACAATTAAAAAAACACATTTCTGAGGTCAAAGTCACTTATTTATTACAAGAATAAGAACACAATCAGATTTTCTCTGATATTATAACGTCTTATGAAACAAACTGGAAAATGTCCTGAAAAAACTTGAGAGATGTTTCAAACTTTTGGGAATAATAACCTGAGCTTAGGTTAGACTTTAACATCAAACATACAAAATCTTCTGAGTCTTGCAAATGTATCTCAGAGAACGTCTCATAAATGTAAATGTACAACTGTAATCTTAGTGCAGATGTTCTTCTTTTTGTCCTGTTTAAATTCCAGTTTATACCAAATCACAGCCACAGTCTCCTGAGGGCACGTTATCCTGGAAGCTCTTGGCGACAGTGGGAAGGAAAAACTCCCACAGCCTTCAGACATCACTAGATTTTCCTCTACGGTGCCATCGGGGAGAAATGTGCTAAAGCTGACTGAAAACACGTCAGCGTTTCTGCGCTGCTGAGTGGGGAGCGCGCTGCTCTGCGCCACCACCTGCTGTCTCTCTGCAAACCAGCTGCTTTTTGGCTAAATGCCCCACAAAGCCACTGAACCGGGGCTTGCTGTAGTCTTAAACCACACGTGCTGTTACCATAGTAGCCAGGAGTGCAGTTTTTTTAAGATTACGATTTTAAGTAAACAATTTGCTTTGATTAGAGGGGGAGGATTTTAAAAAAAGGACTAAATATTGGGCCTTGAGCAAGAGAAGCCACTTCACAGTCCCACCAGTGTCTGTTACGACACCACATACAAACGATATGAAAGCCTGCTTTGAGAAGCTGGCGAGATGTCCCGCTGCAGCCCTGAAAAGCCCGTTCCTGGGCTGCTGGTGCTTTGAGAGGAAATTGGCACTAACCTGTCTCCAACCCTGGTTATCAGTGGTTACAAAACACCCATCTGGCAGCAGTAACTCTGCATCAGGAGCATAAATGACAGCACAACAGCAGATGGCACTGTTGAGGTGAGGAAGCATATTTAATGCCCGAGGGAGCGAGAGAGGAGAAAGAATGAATAAACACATCATGTTGCTTCCATAGCAAAATTCCTGAAAACAATAATCCAGATTAAAACTCTTCATTCTGATATATAAATATCAGATATATATGTGTGTATTAGTCGGTCTTATCCACCATCATTCCTCCTCGTCTCTCCTCAGACACAGAAAAGCTAGTGAGGGGTGCAGGAGTGAGTCACTGCCAGCTTTGGCAGGTGGACCTGAGGGCTACCCTCTGCTGCTGGTGACGTAGTTCAAAGCGAAGCAGAACAACAGGGAGAAATAAAAAGACGACTGTTTTATCTTCGCTTTGCCAGTGGTGAGTCTAAAATGGTCTTTTAAGAGCTTGGCAGATAAATCCACAGCAGCTTGTGCTTTTTTGAAGGCGTCTTTTAAACAAAAGCTCACGATCGAGCTTCTCCTGCTTAGCCGGGCCAGGAGAAGAAAGGAGGCGAGGGAAGAAAGAGATGTGGCGGTTTGAGAGGGAGGGAGGGGGAGAGGCAGGGAGGGGGAGAGGCAGGGAGGGGGAGAGGCAAGGCTTTCAGACTTTCAGCACAAGGCAATTCAAGGTGCTTTACATGATTAAAATAAAACACGAAAAATAAAACATAAAACACAAGAAAAAAATACAAGAAAGCATTTACAATAAAACAATAATCAAATGGTCTGTATGTGTATAGTGCTTTACACAACCAGTCATCCACACATTCACACACTGGTGATGGCAGCTACATTGTAGCCACAGCCACCCTGGGGCGCACTGACAGAGGCGAGGCTGCCGGACACTGGCGCCACCGGCCCCTCTGACCACCACCAGTAGGCAACGGGTGAAGTGTCTCGCCCAAGGACACAACGACCGAACGGCTCGAACCTTCCAATTACAAGGCAAACTCCCAACTCTTGAGCCACGATCGCCCCGACAATAATTTATATGAAAAATTAAAACAAACAGGTAGAGAGCCATAACAGGATCAGTCAAAGGAGCTTGCAAAGAAAAGCGTCTGGACTTCTTTAAGTTGCTTGAAGACATTTCACCTTCATCCGAGAAGCTTCTTCAGTTCTAAGGTCAAATGGTGGAGAGTCACAGATTTAAACCTAGTGGGAGTTTCCCCCCACAGAGGGACAAAAGGACCCCCTGATGATCCTCTAATCGCCTGAGCCAAGGTATGAGACTGGGTGTGGGTCCCAATCAGCCAGAGTTTCAGGTGAGCTCATTGTGAAACCTGGCCCCACCTTATCATGCGAATTCCTGAGGTCAGATGGCCCAGGATGTGAGTGGGCGTTAAGGCGTCTGGGGAGGGAAGTCAAAACTGGATTATAGATGGCAGAGAGTTGGTGTCGTAAACCACCGCCTGTGTTCAAAGATGGTCGCTCACAGTGGACATAGATGCTTCTTTCACTCCTCTTTCAAACCATCTGTCCTCTCTGTCCAAAACGTGAACATTGGCATCCTCGAAAGAGTGACCTTTGACCTTAAGATGCAGATGGACTTTTCTTTGCAAGCTCCTTTGACTACAATGACCTGGATGACTGAGAACCTTCACAGACATAATAGGATCAGTTACTCATAAGCAAGTCTAAATAAGTAAGTTTTAATTTTAGACTTAAAAGAGTTTAGTGTCTCTGCAGCTGTGCAGTCTCCTGATAGCGTTCCAGATGTGAGGAGCATAGAAACTAAAAGCTGCTTCTCCAGGTTTAGTTCTGGTTCTGGGGACGGTCAGTAAACGAGAGCTGCAGGACCCGACTGATCTGGATGTTTTGTACCGTGATAGCAGATCCCTAATGTACTCTATTTTCTTGGTTCTAGTGAGAACACGAGCAGCAGCGTTCTGGATCAGCTGCAGTTGTCTGTTACAGTAATCAAGGAGATAAATGCATGGATGAGTTTTTCTAGGTCTCCTTGTGTCATCAGTCCTTTAATCCTACAAATGTTCCTCAGGTGATAGAAGCCTATAACTTTGTTATAGCCTTTATGTGGCCCTGAGGTTCAGCTCTCATTATTACACCTAAATTTCTGGCCTGGTCGGTAGTTTCTAGTTGGACCAGTTTGAGCTGATTACTGATATTTAATCGATCTTTTTTGGGTCCAAAGAGAAGTACTTCAGTTTTGTTATTGTTCAGTTGAAGGAAATTATGAGACATCCAGTTATTAATTTGGACAGGTTCAACATCACCTGGTGACATGGAGATATAAAGTTGAGTATCGTCTGCATAATTGTGGTAGTTAATATTATTGGTGGTTATAATCTGGCTTAACGGGAGCATGTAAATGCTAAATAAGAGGGGCCCTAGGATGGAGCCCTGGGGCACCCCGCATGTGATTTCTATATTTTGTGATGAAAATTGGCTAATTGACACATAGAAGTTCCTGTTCTTAAGGGAGGACTTGAGGCGGTGAGGAAACACCACACAACGGGGAAAAACCCCAACAACACAACAACAACAACAACCTCCTCTGAGTTCTCTCTGCATGTCTGCAGCACGCTTCATTACTTGCATTGTGCTTCCATTTTGCATGACTCATCAAACATCCTTGGCTTCTTCCTCCTCGAGCATGAATTCATTATTCATGACTGCTCAGCCATGTGAGTCTGTGCATGCGTGCACACATGGAAAAGCCCGGCCCTGACTCTGCACTGGCTCTGTCGCCTCTGCTGCCACGGTGTTATTTCCATCTGACTTAGAGAGTGCTAACACACCCACACGATGTCGTAATGGCTTCTATCATCTCCCCCGTATGAGCCTATTTATAAAAGTCAGGGATATAATTTTGACGTGTGCTCGTTCTCACCCTGAGGTGCATGCCAACGTACAGCTAGCTGCACTCTGGAGGCTACAGACACGTCTGTAACCTACTTTAGGAGCACCTGCCTTACACGCACTGAAGTGCTGCCAGCTGACTGCTCTAATTTTAAGTAATCAGCAGTGCTCTGATTTGATGTGTCATGTGCTGTGGTGTCGCAATTACATGAACAGCAGCAACCTTCTCCTCTCTCGATCCACTTCTCACAGGTACGGGCGTCCTGCCTGCTCCTGAGTTTGCTCGGAGGGTAACTAGTCTGTCTGGCACAAAAAGCCTCGCTGTGTTTCTCTGAGGCTTGTAGACATGATCGCAATGACCTGCTGACGTTACCACCGAGCATCAGAATACAGAAGAAATGTGATTTCAGTGACATGGTTGTTGGTGCAGTGAATGTTTCAGAAACACAACAAAGTACAGAGACCAGCCTAACAAAGACAACACGTCCAGCAAAAATGTGTTGTCAGAGGAAAACAGGCAACAGTAACTCAAACCGAGGTATGAAGAAGAGCATCTCTGATTGCACAACATGTCAAACCTTATAAATGGTAAAAGGCCTGTATTTGTGTAGCGCTTTACTCGTCCAGTCATCCACCCATTTTTACTATTTTTAAATCCCGGTAGCTCTGCAACCACGTGAGCTAGAGCAATAATTTTTTTTGCATATGAAACCGGAGGAGTTGTACTTACATCTTATGCCATCAGCTTGTCCTCGGTCACAGTTTCCTTCCACATATAGTTTTGCAAAAACTGCATAAAAAGCACTTGCAGCAACAAAAACATAATATTCCAGAAACACGCTTTGCCGATCCGATCAGCTGTTTGTAACACTTCCTACGTCCATCAGCATGAACTATCGCATGTCCGCCATGACCTGCCCGAAACCGCAAGTGACGTCATTTTCGCGGAAATGTAGTTTTTTACCATCAGGGCCTCATGAGCCTATACTGGTGTTTTTAAAAGTTATCTTTGACTTTATGACTTTCTGTGTCGTTTCTGGGATGCTTAGGACTCATATTGCACTGCTGGAAATAGTTTATTTTGATGCATATGCTGCTTTTTTGCAAATTTGCATTATAATATTTATTTTTGTTTTTCCTGCAGTGTATAAAAATTGGTGTATTTCAAAAATAAAACTATGAAGACACTCAAAATAAATTTCCTGTGGTGGGAAACTATTTTGTGCAACTTTTTTGTATTTACAGTTTTGAGGGATAAGCCTCTTAAATTTCTCTAACTAGAAATATATGTTAAAAAAACAAAAATTATTTTCAATTTTTTTGTAGTTTATTGCACTTTTTTGCAATTTATGTAATTACTATGCACTTAATGCAGACATATTATTAAAATTTAGGCTGTAATGGTTGTATTGATGTATATCAACTTGAAATGTTCCCAAAAATGGCTCCACAGCATGTAAACATATAATATAAGCTCTGGCGGACTTGGTTCTGTGGTAGGTCTTAAAGGGTTCAAGGTCCATGTGTTTGAGAATATGCATGCCTTTTGAAAACTGGTAAATATAATATGTGTATAAAATCTTGACTTCTTCCACATGAAAGTCAGGGGTCAGAACGATGGGGCTGCGGCGTCTCTCTTGGGTGGAGGCTTGCTGACATGGTGGTTTGAACTCTTGTTAACCAGCTGAAGGTCACTCTGGCTGCCACGGCGGGATTTAGCCTGCACCGAGACACTAATAGCCCTGTTCACCACTCGTCTGTGATAGAGGATGTGCCAGTGTGCGGCTCAGTCTGAATATAATTTCCCCTGCTGAACAGACCCCATTATCGCTCTCCGTGCATCTAAAGGCCCTCACTAACTTCCTCTTCTCTTGCTCTCACACCTCAGCAGCAGCGATGAGGTGCCCTCAAAGTTACTGAATAATTCAATTACATTTTTACAGTCCGGACTGAGGCGCCGCAAAGAGCCCAGAGAGCAGCCGGAAGGCTTAAAAGCAATTCATTATTCCGAGTCACCATCTGTGCGACGGCCTTTTCGCTCTCTCTTCGACGTGCCTCTGCAAGCACATTCACGTGTCCGTTACAGCTCTGCAGCTTCTAGTGCATCGGATCGGCAACACGGACGCTCTGAGCAATTAACACCAATTTTCAGTTCTGAAGGACTCGCGGTGTAGAAACCACTGTTTGTCTTTGTGAAAATTACAGTCTGCTTACTCAGTGTCAGATTCTCCTCCCTGTGTGCTTTCCAAACATTGTAAACTACTCGTGTTCATAATGAGTGAGTCATTTAGTCTCCAGTTGATCATCGTCGTTTGTCTGCTTCGCGTTTCCTGAGCAGCTTCGAGAGCGTCGGGATTGTTTCTATATTTGTGCAACTCGTGAACTGAAGTCGACACAAAGTATCTCTGCCTTTCAGGAGCCGCAGTGTGTAGCATTCAGCACTGTGTGTGTGTGTGTGTGCGCTTTGTTGTGACAACGATGGAGAATGGCATGAGCGCTTCTGAGATGACAAAAGCTATTTTTAGTGCACGGCAGCCACAAGCCTCCTTGGACTGAGCGGAAGGGAGGTGAGAGAGGAAGTGGGCAAAGATGGAGGAAATAACAAAGGGGAAGATGCAGAAAGGAAGGAGGGAGAATGGAAGGAATCGACATGGGAATCAAATAGGAAATATTACAAATTATATTATAATAATTTGATATTCTTTGTGCATTTTCGAGGGGCTGTAAGAGCTTTGGTGTTGTCCTGCTCGGGATATAGTTTTGTTACATTTATTATTTTACAGTGAAATTATAGTAACACATTTTTTGCATCTTTCTAAACCAGAATAACAGAACATCAAAGAATTTACAGAAAATAGCGTGAGAACGATCCATAAAATGAGTGAAATGTAACACGTGCAAATAAAAGACAAAACACAAAGACGACAAAAGTGTGTAGGGCTGCAGCGTTTGGTTATTTTAGTAATCGAGTATTCTACTGATTATTTCATCGATTAGTTAAGTAACTGGATAAGAAAACAGCCTTTTTGTGAACTCCACGCTCTGTCAGGATTGCTGCAGGTAGCTGCTGGATGGGAAAGCGGTGTTCCTCCGGCCCAGTCCTGTGTTCCTGCCGAAGGCCCTGTCCGAATTCCAGCTGTCCCCGCTGAGCCTCGGACACTCAGGGCTTGGACCAGGAGGCGGCTCGGTGCCAGGCTGCCCTGTGTGTGCTTTGGTGGCGTACGTCAGGCGTATCGGGCCGATTAGCAGGACCAGCTGTTTGTCACCTTCCATTCCCGGATCCTGGGCAGAGCCCTGTCTAACTTCCTGTTGTCCCGCTGGGTCGTGGAGGCCATTCGGCAGGCGTAAGCCTCTTCAGGAGTTTCCGGAGCGTGGGTGCACTCGACTCGAAGGGTGGCCACATCGTGGGGCTTGTTGAGGGGAGCCTTCCTCTCATTTGTGCAGCGGTCAACTAGTTTTACAGCTTGAATGCGGCAGCCAGACCCTCTTTCGGGTAGCAGGTGCCCCTCAGCGACAGCCTCCATCTAAATGGTCAGCCTAGTGTTTTGCGGTCAGACCATAGCGGCCGGCTCTGTTGCAGGACTTGAGGCCAGGATTGCGTCTGGCAGACGGCTTTGCCTTTTGCGTCTGGTGTGGCCTTCACCGGGCCGTCCTGTATAGATCAGTTTGTTTGCAACACTGCGATGGGTGTGGGCTGCACCGTCTCCTCATGGGGTGTCTTAAAGAGTTACTTAGTGAGTTATGTTGGGTAATCACAGCTAAATCATGCACTGCTTTCTCCTTGCAGCAGCAGCAGCAGCAGCAGCAGCAGCAGCAGCAGTGCATTCATGAAGTCTGAAGCAGGAGCTGAAGCTACGCTACACAGCTGTGTGCCGTTGTCTCCAGTTTGTGGCACAGCGAGTAGACAGTGCTTCCCCGAGCTGTTTGGAGCATCGTCACAGTCTAATTATCATTATTATTATTTTTAATTATTTAATGAAATTAAAATTGTCTGATTAAAATCCAATGTGTTAACATCCACCATCACCCACTCTAACGAGTTCCTGCCTATCAGTAGCTGGATTACTATTTCCATTTTGCACCCTTCGTCCAAAACGTGGCGATTTGTTTTTGTGTCATTTGTTTTCCATTTTTGCAGCTAGAAAAACAAGAAATCTTCACTGTAACTGAGGTTGATACTGGTCCACGCTGACACATCCCAACAATTAGTGATGTAGCAGCCTCTTAAAATATTCACATTTTGTTCTGCAGTACAGAGATCTCTCAGCTGTCACAGAATTATTAAATATGTATACGCCCAAGACTTTTATTTGTTTATGTACAAGTGTGCGCTGTCACATCTATGCCCAACGATCTATAGCTAATTTTCCATGTCGATCTGACGCTGCGGCGCCGTCGTTTCAGTCTTTGTCTCCTGTGATTAGGGGACATATGTTTCCTCGCAGAGACGGGCTGTTGGCCAGATGATGTCAGCGTCCTTCTGTCACTCCCTTTACCTTCCTCACATTCAGCCCTCCGATCCGTCTTTCTGTCTGTTTGTGGGGAACACGGGGAGCCTCACGGTCTACGCTGCTGAATGGTGCACACAAACACAGCGCATCACACCCGTCGACAGGAAAAGCCTCGAGGCTATGAAAGCGTGACGCGACTGAGCAGAATCCATCCATACATCTGCTGCATATTCAGGTCAGCATCTGGCTGAGCGAGGGCCAGCGTTACAACAACGCGTCAATCGCCTCCCGCGCACACAAAGCACACGTATGACGTCTCCGTGTATGTTTCCCTGGTTTTACGGATTATGAGGACCTCGTTAAATTTAGCGAACACTCAAACTGGTTTAGTTTCGTCTTTTTGCTGTTTTAATGCAGGAGTCAGCCACAGACGACTGGAGGGAAAAGACAGAGTTTCTGTTTGCAGCAGAAACCACAATGAAGTCCAGTATACTGATGCTGCCTTATCACGATAAGTCTATTGATGCTTACTGAGTGTTACTTGGCAAACAACACAATAACACACAGACACACAACACCAAGAAGGTATGAATCCTGTCTTGCAAGTGTATGAATCACTGTTAAAGGTGCGCATGTGTGTGTGCATATGTGTGCATGTGTGTGTGCATGTGTGTGCATGTGTGTGCATGTGTGTGTGCATGTGTGCGCATTTCTGTGCATGTGTGCGTGCATGCATCAAGCACGAAAAACAGAACTCATTAAAATTTGCAGTGACAAAACTCCATCACCTCTGTGTTTCTGCGAGTGTCATTATCCTGTTACAAATGGCTCACAGAGCAGCTGGCATGTCATGGATGACAAATTTCACACACTGTGGCATGCACGCACTCGAGTGCGAGTTGGCATAGAAGCCTGCGATCCATTTTTATGTGGCTGTCTGGTGTTGGCAGTGCCGCTAAACGTGAAGATCGCGATGGCTGCAACGAGTCATTTCAGCGACCTGGGACAGTTTGAGCAGGATCCACAGGCTCCGTATGATGTCCGGCTCTTTGTTACTCAGACTCTGCTTTATGTCCTGCTTGGCTGCAACTGGAACAAACTAAACATCTTGTTGAATTTAATAGGTCATGAAATGAACAGCTGACAGAATGTGTTTACTGTGGCAATGAGTCACATTATAAAAATGCTCTTTGCTATAGTTGCAGTATAGTTCCTTTACAACTGGCCTCCAATGGCTGCACGTTGTTGGGTGAACTTTTCCTTTAGGACCCAAAACTCATATCTCGATATTCTTTAGCTGGATGGCGATATACGATAAATATATCTTGATATTTTTTAAAGCCATAAAGTAAGAACAAACAGAGTTCTTAGTCAAAGCTGTGTCCCTGATCTCACACAGGCACTTTTATTAACATACAGCGCAGATGTACATGAAGCAATTACTCAGAAATAAATTATCAGCATTTGTTAAATAAAAATTCTCCATAAATAAAATAAAACAATGTTGTTTTTGTGCATAACAAAAAGCTCACAATTGTGCAGTTAAAATGTAAACAAAGACGATGAGCATAGTAACAAAGCTGCTCTGTTCCCAACTTCTGCTGCGTGACCGACAGCCTGGAGTTTGAAATCCTCTTCGTAACCGCGTCTCTTACAGGTGTCATTTATGGTCCTTATACACAGTACGGTAATATTGTGTTGAAGCACAGTACGTATCACTCCGCGAGGCTCCTCGGCAGCCGTAATGCTCCAACAATCCATCAAGCGGTGCGGCTTCGTAGCTTAGCAAAGTCGTACTAAAACATTTTTGAAAGGTTGCTGAGCGCCGTGAACAGAAAAGTGGTTCACGGTCCGTAAGCACAACCAGAACTCATACATAAGGCGCACTGTTGATTTTTGAGAAAATGAAAAGATTTTAGGCGTCAACGCGTTAGCCCGGTTAGCTCGTTAGCCCGGTTAGCCCGGCTAGCTCGTTAGCCCGGTTAGCTCGTTAACGCGTTGATGCCGTGCAGCCCCACGCACGGGGCGATCCGCGGTAACTCGTTAACAGAGATTTGTCCTGTTAATGCAGTTATGGCGTTAACATCACGCTGACAGCACTAGAATATCTCCAAATGTTGTTGTTTACCGAGCAGCTGCTCTGTGATAGCTGCCGTGTCCGTCCTGTCGCTGCCTGCAGGTGAAGCGATGGGGAGGCGGAGTTGTGTCCAGTGAAGGAGAGGCGAGGCGGAGAGGCGAGGCGGAGCAACGCAGCGTAGAGACAAAAGCGGACGGAAGAGAGGCAAACTAGCGGCTCCACAGGTATAGTTATAACGTAACGTGGACTATATCGATATAAACGATATTGTCACATCTCGTATAAAAATATATCGATATATTTAAAAACTCGCCCAGCCCTATTTTCATCACAGCTAAAACTAATCTTTACGTACAGAAGACAACCAGCCTCTGCTGCGCTCAACATCCTAGCGAGTACGATTTATGAGAAAGATCAAATATGTGGATATAAGAGAACATATGATGGTTTCCCTGCTTTCTGTCATGTATGTTGTTACTGTGCTGGATGCTTATACCTGTGTGACATCACACAGAGAGGATAACCCTAATATGGTCATTTCAGCCAAATAGAAGCTTAGTCACCACCTGTGGTTCAAACTTTCTGTCAGCCAATCAGAAGAAGGTTCTTTTATTTAATCCATAAGCGGTTGATTTGTGGATTTGTGGGTGTTTTCTGAAGAACTTCATTCACTCTTCATATAAACTGTATTTAAATGGATCAATTCCATTTCATTTACCGCACTAATGCACATTTGCATTGTGCCATCATCATCTGGACATTTCATCCAATTTTACAATCTAAAATCTAAACGTGACTCAATGTGATTTCCTGTCTTTAAAACTGGCTTCAAAGAAGCATAATTCAGCACATTTAATGAGATGTTCTCTAATGATCATGCAGCTCGTTCATGACCCTCCAGCTCCAATCAAATCGAATAAGCAGAGCGAGCAATCACACCGTTAACATGTACGGACAAACACTGACTCGTCACGCGTGTGCCCTCAGATACTGACACTGTTATTTCCAGCTGACACTCTGCACCTGCGCTCGATCGCAGTGCCTGCATCCTCCCACAAGCGTGAGAGACAAAGTGTGTGTGTGTGTGTGTGTGTGTGTCCAACCAAAACAGTGCATTAACTCCAGGCTGGCAGCCGAGTGGAGGTAACACCGTGTTTAGCACCCTGACAGGGAGGGCTTGTGGACGGCTGTCGCGGGCCCGTGTGGGGACGGCAGGATGTAAACGTAGGAAGCTCGACTCCAACGAGGCCTAATGACGAATAAATAATGCACGCGGGCTTCCTTTCGCTTGCTTATACTTTTCTCATCTCTGCTTCTCGCTTTCAGCCAACGCAAACATGCTGTCCCGCCCCCCTCCTGCTAAACACATGACCCCCCCACCCCAGCACTCCCACCCACCACGAGCCACCCAGGAACAATCTGTCCTGTTAACGTGCGGCCCTGTTTTTCCACACTTATCAGCCCTCTGCATTTAAATAAAGCCGTACCGCTGATACTCTGTTGCCTGGAAACACAATATGATGCAGTAATGATAATAATAGCATTTTACCCCCGAAGCCTGCAGGACCCTTTAAATGGGGGGCACGTTGCCCCAAACTGTTCCTGTGTCGCACTGAGAGGTAAAGAGGCTTCTTTCTTTTTCTTTTGTTCCTGTTTGCGTCCATCGGGAGCTCGGGTTATTTCTGCGCCGTCGTTTTAAAAGATTTTCGGCGCCTTTCAGGAGACGTTAATGGAACAACTGATCCACATGGAAAATGTCACTTCTGGCCCTGACAGACGTTCTTTGTTCAGGTTCTTTTCTCCAAGAATACCTTCACTCATTTCCAATGTTTTCTTCTTTTCTTTATCACAGCTGGTCTCAGCTGATGCATGACTTCCGACGGCGTTTAGAGGAAGTGCGGCGATGACCTTACTGGCAAGGCGTGTCTTACATAACGGTAACTCCCTCAGGTTAAGAAGCATTTCCTGGCACTCCTGATGAAAGCTTAATGCCTCTTCTTACTCAGGCTCAGAGTGCTTTCTTCCAGGAGAAGTTAAAACACGTGAACGAGGACGAGATGCTGCGATAAGCCTGATGCAACAGCAAGATAGTACAGAAGCACTCTGCTGCACTTTCATGTATCAGTGTTTTTAGTGCTGGTTGCTCCTCTCACAGGCTGCTGGGAGCTGACGGGATTATGATCTGCCACACGTGTGAATGAATAAAAGTGGACGAGTTTAGATCTGCTGGATCACTTCGAGTAGCAGCTCTCCGGCTAATAGAGAATAATTGTTAAAGTCGATATTTTTAGCCACTTTTTGCTATTTTATTGCAGTTTGTTTGTTCTTGGATCATCATTGAATGCGTTCATCCTTGTTTTGTAAGACTAAATGAAGAAATCGGTCAGCGGTAATGCGATACGCTGGGATATTAGCATTAGAAGATAATCATCTGTGATATCAGCATCTCCGATGGTTTTCTGCCCAGATACAAACGAGGCGAATGGGAACGTGGCAGCATGCCGGCTCAAACCCAGAAGGGTTTTTAATGGCAGCGTAATTTGCCTCAGTGGTTCTTGTGGCGATCCAGAGTACACTCAAGTGAGCCTCCAATCAGCCCTGCTCACACCAACTGTGGGAAAACTCACTAAGTACACTTTATAGTGGTTTTAAAATTAACACATCTACTAACACTGATGACACAATATCAGCCTACCCTACTTACTTCACTGACTGCTGGTTTACTGCAAACCTGCTCGCATGCAAAATCTCTGCTAAACTGAACCAAAGGGACCCAGTCGACTTCACTGTATTCAGAGCTGGGATTGGTGGACTAAAAGCCTTCGACAATAAGGCTGATCTGGGAAAGTTTCCAGCCTGTGACAGGAAACTTTGGTCATTTCAGACCAGATCCAGTGAGCACAGCTCAAAGTCCGATTTAGTCTCTGGGGAAACCTGAAACCACACCGCTAGCATAGCAGCAAGGAAAATATTTCACCTCAGAGAAGCTCCTCGCAGACTGTCTGCTCCCGTAGATTAGTTTCTCTGTGGAAAGGCAGCACGCCTGATCGTTGTGGATTAAGCCAAACATATTAGCTACTGTTACACGAGCTAAGATGCTACAAGCGTAGAGCTCGTATGAAGGTGGAATTTGGCAAGTGATGCTAAAGAGCATCATCAGCTCGCTGGGCTCACGTCCTCATTTTAGGTTTGACAGCGTTTTAGTAGCTAAAGGCACAAAGTTGGGACTGCGGCGGCTCCCGGCCCAGCAGAGCCCCGTGTACTAACTAGAAGTGGGAGGGAGGGTGGGGCACGAAAACGAGAACAAACAGCTTGTAGAACTGGAGGGGGAACATGTATAGATGAGAGCTGGAAGGAGCGTTTGGAGGCGCTAATAAAAAAACACTTTATCTCCAACTAATGACGGCGACTTCTGGCCGAGGTGAAGATGTACACTTACTTTGTACTTCAGTAGAATTTTCATGTATCTCTACTATTCTTGAGTATTTATGCTTTTTACACAAATATCTCTGCTGTTCACTCAAAAACAAGCTTGTTACACAGAAGACCATCCTCGCGCCGCTGGGAAAAAACACATCATCTATGCATCGCCTATGGAGCCACGCTGACGGGTCGAGGTGAGCCGGGATGATCCCAACAGCGTTTTTGATGCAGACGTCTATAAGTTTCTGTTGCGGTACCACAAATATCAGCAAACATACATACGTACAGTCTGTGGCACAGTGTGTCTGCTGGCTGCAGGTCCAGCTGCTATTTCCCAGGGTGAGAGAAGAAACAGACGGCGGTGACATTTAAAGGTAAGGACTGGAAACGTAAAGCGTTTTTGAGGCTTTTGAAAAGATGTGCTGCTGAGGTGATGCTTTCTCATAGCGGGAAACATCCTGCCGTGCAAACCGAAGTATATTAACGTTTTGTTATCCAAAGATTGCCGGAGTGTGTGCAGCTAAAGAGGTTAGCCTGCAGCACTGTGGTGGAGTTTACAGTAACGTGCTGGTGCAGAGCATCATGTTAGGTTACATCAAGGGGAGCACACATCTATGTAGATTTAAGCTGATGATGCTGATTCGACTCCCTCAGTGAACTCCACCTTTATAAAGCTTCTGGTCTCCAGATGTTCCTGCTGCTGCTGCATTCACGTATTCAGCTCGAGAACACAAAAATAAACTTTTTGGGGAGTTCTATGTTTTAAGGTTCCCATCAGATCGAATTACTCATTAACTGGACTGGTTAAACTGGGCTGGATGAAGTGCCCAGTAAGATCCAGCTGTATGTAATACGTTTGTGTTGACATAAGTAACCTCTGCAGGTTCATGTAGCTTTATGGAGCGTTTTTCATCACAGCTTGTTCCTTCAGTTTCAAACCTGAGATGTATGAAAATGCTAAAATCAGCACACGAGCTTAGTTTGCTTGTATATGACACTTCAATAGTTTGTTTGCTTGTTTTTTGTGTTATAAATATGACACAACCCTCCTGCACCACGACGGGACATCATACGGTTGGACCGTGTTCTAATTTTCAACTTGAACCCGAACTTAACGTGACCGCGGAGGAAAACACGGCGAAACAAAATGTGCATCAATACGAAGACGCAGAGTTCACAGAGGTGAGGCGGTGAGAGTGGGCGGGGCCCCGGCGGCTGAGAGGAGGAGTGTTTGAGAGCGCTGCTTCTGTCATCAGCTGTTTATGGTCCAACATATTCAAACAACTGTAACTTCATGATGTTGAGTTTTTTTATCCAGGTTTGTTCGCCTCGACTGACAAAAACACAAAAGTGCATTTACTGGTCTTTGGTTTATTACTGGTCTTTGTGGGGGAACTCCAGTCCCGAGCTCAGTGAACTGGTCTCAGAGGAGACAGCGGATGGTTTACTCCCAAGCAGGGGAGCACCTAACGTTTCCCAACTCTCCCATTTCTTAAATCCAGTTTGTCTTTAGCTGTCTCTGATTTGTGGAAACAACAGCCGACGGTATTTAGACGTTACTGCAGATCCTCCCCTTCCTTCTCTCCTCACTTCTGTTGTTTCCTCTCGCCTGGAAATGTTAACCAGAAGCTTTGTGGTGTCGTTGGGATGATTAGAAATAGTTTTATAACTGGTTTATGTCATTAACCCTCCAGTGTACTGCAACCGAAGTGTATTTGCAGCATTCATAGGTGAAAATATGTGTTAAATATTTCAGATTAGGGCTGCACGATTAATCGTTAGAAAATCGCGATCTCGATTCATACTTATGTGCGATCTCATTTCCAAATGACAACGATTGTACCGCATTTTGATCCGGGACGTAATCTGCATGAAAACAAGCGCTCACTCTTCCTGCTCAACAAATGACGAGGGTGGAGCCTTATACCACGTGATACAGAAGCTGGCTGCTAAAATTAGCAGGAAAAAACAACGGAGAGCACGTCAGGGATGACGAGAAAGTGACAGGAGAAAATCCGTCCCGGTCAACCACCCAAACATCAATAACGGGAACCTTATACAGCGCTTCCCTATACCCGTCGAACTCCCGCAGGCACAAAGAAATTACGGAGGCTATCACTTATCACCTGACCAAAGATATGGCTCCATCAACACTGTGCAAAACGAGGGATTCAGGAAAATGATCAACACCCTAGACAAACGCTACACAGTGCCGTCCCGCAACTATTTTTCTATTGTTGCACTACCTGCTTTGTACACGCAGTGTCGAGCAACGGTGGAGACGCAATTTCAAGCAGTACAACATTTTGCGGCAACGACAAAATGTGAGACATTTGTTGTTTTTATGTTTATTTATCGTTTTTATGTTCAGTCTCAACTGTTACGAAGTTGATGTGCAGTTAATAAGTGCAATAAATATTTATACTGGAAAAGAAAATCGTGAGAGAATCGTGATTCTCATTTTATGCAAAATCGTGCAGCCCTAACTGAGATGTTTTAAGATGATTAAGCCTGTTGACTGAAATCGTTGGTTTTTCTTCACACAGCGAGTCGAACGTCACTGTCTGAAGCAAACTGTGCTGCTGCCTCTTTATTCTCCAGTTCACACAGCGTCACGTCTACTGTAATCTGCCCTCACTGTTAACCGCCACACCAAACAGCTGCTCTGTGTACTCGCTGAGCTACAGGAGAGTAGCAGCACATAACACGTGTGCAGTCTGTCACAATGAACGTGAGCCAGTGGAGCCTCACCTTGACGTAGAGCTGCTGGAACTCCTCCAGGTTGAGCCGGCCGCTGGGACAGTCCTTCAGGAATCCCTTGTACCACTGCTTCAGCTCGTGCTCGTTAAACTCTGTGTTCTTCACCAGATCCTCCATCACTTCAGGGGTCAGCTTGCTGTTCTGTTTCCCCATTTTTCCTGTGACAAGCACAAAAAGGGGGAGGGGCACAGCATCTTTAAATTAATACAGAGCACAGAGGAGAACGTCTCCTTGTGTGAATCTGCAGGAAAAGTCTGCAGAGCGATTCATGGGAAGCAGAAAAGTCGACACCAGAGTCTAAAAATAAGCTTTGAAACAAATGGAGTGAAATGCTGTTTGTACCTCCTGGATAACAGGGTCAGTTTGTCAGACTCGCTGCCTTTGAGCAGCTGCTCGGCCACTTTTGTTTACTTTGTTTTTAAAGGAAAACTCAACCATTGAATTCATCAGAGCTTCTGAATTAGATTCATTAAAGAAGATTAGCCCAGCATAAATAAGAAAATGATCCTAGACGACTACAATGTGTGCAGACTACCAGTCCAGGGAAACAACATATAAAAGCTTTTTTACGTCGGTGTGTGCCTGTTCTGTCCTTCTTTTAATTATTTTAAGACCACATTACATTAAAATCTTATTCCTTCCAGTTAAACCTTTAACCAGGCCTTTAGTTCCTCCTAAACAGAGAGAATCTCGTCCTAAAATCCTAAAAATGAATCTCTGGCTGTTGGAAAGGGTCCCAATGACATGTTAGGATCCTAAAGTAGTTAACCCACTGTGACTGTGACCCACTGTGACTGTGACCCACTGAAACACTCAAGCATGTTTTGCTTTAAAGTCCCTTAATTTCTGCCACCAGCCGCCTCTCCTCCATCGAGCTGCCTGCATCTGCGTAATGCTGATGCTGCCACTTTATGGCCTTGATTAGCGCATTAACCAACTCATAATTATCCTAATGTGAAAAAGATGGTTTCGAGTTTTGGAACATTTCCGCTCGCGCTCTCCTGAGATGTTTTATTAGATCTCTGCAGCTCAAAAAAGCACGTGAGGCAGCAACAGTATGTGATGTGTGTCTCTGCGTGTCGAGGCTTCGATATGTGGAGAAAATCAAAAGAGCTCAAACTTTAGAAAGATGATTGTTTTGCTCTGTATTGGCAGAGTTACACTGTGACTGTGGCAGAGGCAGTGCAGGGACTGGTTTATAAGTGTCCCTGTGTTAAAGATCCTCTCACATCTGCCAAACAGCAGCCGTGCACTGTGAGAGGTTATTAAATTAACAACGAGTTTACAGTTGCCAAGTTTGCTTATTGATCATCTATTGGAGCTGATTTTGTCACAGCGCACCAGCTGTTATACCCCGGCGGTCATTTAAATGTGGGCAACTTTGCAAAGCGATCAGTGCTCGACGAGAACCAAGTTTCCCTTCTTCTGTGTCAAATAAGAGGTCGGTGTGCTGAGATCATCTGACAATAGGGCTGCCACGATTAGTCGACTATTAAAATCGTCGCCGACTGATTTAATAGTCGACGCGTCGTTTGAAGCTTTGTAAGATCCCAAAAGACGCAGGAATAAGTAGTAGGATTTAAGAGTGTAATAACGGACTGAAACAGAAGATGGCAGCACTGCATGTACAAGGATGCCAGCTGCCGTTAAACCCCGAAGAAGAAGAAGAAGCTGTGTCCCAGAATTCATAGCGCAGCCCAGCTCAGTTTCCAACAATGGCGGCAGCTAGTTAGTTTTAATATTACTCTTATTATTCTTTCTGGGTCACAAAATAAACGTTTAACATATTTTCAGGCGAGAATGTAGCTGTGTAAACCTCAAATATCTGCTCAGTTTATCAAGACACCACATATTTTCAAAAGCGCTCCGACGTTTTCGGAGACGTCTGTTAGCCACTAGCTCGATAGCTAGCCGGGGGCTAGGCTAACTAGAGCCGTGAGAACACCGGACTCCCGGCTTCAAACCCACCGCTGTCTTTCGCTACTCAGGTTAAACATGATAAATAAGTCGCTTAGATAACTTAAAAATGTTATTGTTTGGCTTTTTTAGTATTTTATTTGTTCCTGAGTAAATCGGTTTGGCTGAGATTAAAGTTATAGTTTTTACACAGCTGAATAAACGTCAAGCAGACAGCTGATTATCAGAAGTGTGAGATGCTGGAGAATTTACTCCGGTGTCCTGTTATATTTTAGATAGCAAGGAGTTTATTAAACTTCACCGAAACAATCTGCAAATTTCATTAAAATTTAATAAACTATCGTCTTTATTTTTAGTTAGCACATACCTTAAACACTTCAAGCTGTAAGCTAATGATAGTTATATAAGAGCAGATGCTGCTGGTGCAATAAGCTGTATGTTTTACGTCCAATGGATGATGATCTGATTAGTCGACTAATTGCAAAAATAATTGGTGACTAGTCGACTATCAAAATAATCGTTTGTGGCAGCCCTATCTGACAACAGTCACCATCCACAGGCAGCACAGACACTGGCTGTACTGGGATTTGGCTGCATTTACAGGTACGATGGTCACTGAGAGAAAGTTGCAGGTCTCACGCTTCATCTTGCAAAACAAACTTTCTCCTGCACAACTTTTTATCTAATCATTAAAAAGCTGATTTCAGAAAACTAAAACTCAGCAGCATCTGATAACTCGCTTTTGTTTTCCCCCCAAAATATTCCTAACCATGCAACTTAAGCCTCAGTTAGGCTACCCCCTGCCAACCTGTGGTCACCGGGGAAAAATGTGTATTTCCACACTTTTCCAGAGCGGTTGCCGGTTTTTGCTTGTTGCAGATCCAAAAACCTTCTTGGCTGCTAGAAGACAAGTTTATATGGAAGACGCTGACATATCTGCAAGCACTCGCTAACTAGCTGCAGGTTATACGGTGGAGCTTTTCCACAGCAGCGGCGCCCGCCCCGATGTTTGACAGCCACTGCAGGTTTTTGAAGCCCTGCTGCTCACGCGCTGAACAGGAGAGAGGGCAGCAGCAGAGCAAGACCTTCGTTTCATGAAGCAGCACTGTTCACAAAAGAAAAGTCAATAAAGGGCTACGAAAGGTGCTCGGTCGGCCGCGAGGAGGTGAAATGAAGCGTAACAGCTGTGAGTCAGAGAGATGTCAGCTCCCCAAGCTCAAAGAGTGTTTACATGTGAATCCCCAAATTAAAACAAACACATAAGCAGCGATCTGAAGCGTGCGATGCTGCCTGCAGCCATACGTGACATCGTATCGTAACGGGAAAATATAATAAGGAGAAAAATGCATTTTAAAGTGATAACATTTTGGTTAATATGGTCACAACATGAGTTTCAGTCCCATCTCGTTATCACCAAACTCCATTTCAAACGTCTTCCTAGAGGTTTAAAATAGGTTTGTGTTCTTTCACTGTGATGAAGAGCCCTGAACCACAGGGCAGGCTATTTTAATACATCGTGAAATGATACGGATGGTGTGTGTGTGTCTGTGTGTGTGTGGACATCTCAGTTGCTTGATCTAATCTATCTGCAGGATTGTTGATGGAGAACTCGAGCAGTGGAAAAAGCGACACATCAGATCAGAAAAGTTATTCTTAGCAAATGGGGAAAAAGTTCGTCAGTTCATGAAGACCGTGTGAAGCCGACTTTTCAACAGCTCAGACACTCCCTGCACCAAAATCTGGGAATCGTTTGTCTACGTGAGATAAATATACTTTGTCCTGAAAGCCAATTTCAAAAGGTTTTTTCCAGCTCGGCTCAGCATGACCCGAGCTCACAGGGACAGTTTGGATTAATAACATACCAAACGGAAATTTGAGTTATGCAATGACTAAGTGTGACAGCACATTGTCTGCAAGCTACATGGAAATTTCAACAAATACATGAACTCATAATGATTAAAGTGCTGCAGGTGCACTATGACACAGACTGCACTGAAAATATGAAATTTTGATAACAGTGAACAAAAATCCAATTAAATCAGAGAAACAGTGTGACGCAGAGCCATTAGCTTTAATACCTGATGGGAGGTGGAGCTGGGAATCCAGCCAAAACTGGGAAAAGATGGAAGCAGAGAGGAACGCAGAGAGAGGAGAATACAGATGGAGAATGTCTGAGCGTTTTCCTAACGCTCAGTAAGAGACCGTAGAAACACAACGTTGTTGTACTAGAGCCTGACTGACTTATCAGCAGGTCAACATTAACAACAGGCTGTTGTTAATATTGGCCTGCTGATCACTCATCAGTGTCAGAATATATAACGGTCGATAAATGAAAATTAAACAGTAAAGAAGAGAAAGCAGAAACACCCTTCAACCATATTAGGTGTTGATGTTGCACAGTTTGTCCAGCAGGGGGCACTCTGCAAATACAACAGTTAGCTATAAACAGTTGGTCAGTTTACCTGAAAATAGTAATTAGTTACTAATTAGTGATTACGTCTCCAAGAAAATAATCCTATTACTTAATGATCAAAACTAATTAGTTACTTTATTCCTTAGTTACTTTTTAAAAACATGATCAGAAGAAAAACAGATCAATCACCTGATATCAGTCAGACTCTAAGCCACACATATCCACTCAAACAGCTGCCTCGTGAAAGAAAAAGAAATGTTCAAAGAAAAACAAACAAACAGAAAAACTGCTTTTAGAAAATGTACTAAAGATTTTGTTTAATGTTTCCAATCTTACTTTGGATCTGGCTTCTCAGGGAGCCAAAAACTCCAGAGAAACCCTGATATCACAGCAGCCCAACGGATGCAACAGATGCAGTACACCGGACGCATCCCAACACTGTGTGCTGCTCACCGAGGGAGGAGCTGCGTCAGGACTGCAGCGTGTCATCAGTGTGTTCATAATTTGTTTTAATCATCTTCATTCATTCAAACCAACAAATTAACCAGACGCTCAGATACATGGATATTATTGGAGCTAATCTATACCTGAGCTTTGGCACATAAAGCTACAGCAGAATAACATCTCCCTAATTACACCAGCCATGACCTGTAAATGCAGACGTACTTGGCTCGTAGTTATAACACAGATTAAACAACCTGAACACTCAAAAATGTTCAGTTAAAAACAAACCTTACATCCTTCAAACAGTAGCTTTTGAAGAGCGCAGAAAAGCCCGCCTGTGTTACTGTGACCTGCATCCTAAATGCTTTTAGCTCGTTCTGTAAAGAAGACGAAGCTGAACAGTTTCCTCATTCATAACTCAGCCTGTGATCCTTCCACTGTGCTTTCAATGTGAGGATCCACTGAACTGGCTTTCTAAGATTTTTGGCAGCAATTATTCAACAGAAGTGAATCAGCCACACAGCTACGGCGCTGCTATGTTATGAAATAAGGCTCCTTTGTGAAAATGTGTTTTAATTACAAATGAGAAAAGAAAAAAGAAAACATCAGCACATGGCTGATTAAAACAGTTTAAAATAACGACGTTGGCGTTTGTACAAGTGCTCGGGCATTTGGCTCATATTGCAGATAATCTACGCCCGGCTCTGTATGATGTCACTGAGAGCAGATATCACTAATATGGCCGTTCTAAGGAAACAAGCCCCTCCCACCTGCTGTTCAAGCTTTCTGTTTATGAGGCGCATAAATAAATATTGGGAACTGTGAATCATACAAAGCAATTTTTAGAGTAAAAATATGTAGAAATGAGCGTCCCTTTGAGGTGAGTACCACAGGCTCGATGTGAAACATGTAAACGAACATTTGCCTGTAACGGGCAGCAGCAGGTTAAAACTCCTCAGTGCAGAGTGCAGTGCAGAAGGACGCAGCTGCAGCAGGAGGCCACCGTGTCCTGGAAGAGATGTGAGCAGAAGACGGTCTCACTTACTGTCAGTGCATACGTGAGTGACTGTGTGACAGAGAGACAAAGTAAATGCATTTGTATTTATAAAGCACGTGTGCTTGTACGGAGGCATTACTCATGTGTTTAGGAGCGCAAGTCTGTCACAGACACTCGCTGATTGAGAATGAATTGAGTGCACTTTGCATCCCAAAGATAATGGAGCTCATAAACATTTGAGGAACATCTCAAGGCGCCCTGAGCACAGTAAGAGCAAGCAGCAGCATATGCAGTGCTGCGGCAGCGCACGCTCACAACCTCCAGGGACCGAATGATAAAAGACACAAACATCTTCTGCGCTACTTAATGGTGATTCTCCTCTAAAACATTCAAAACCTGCTTAACAAGAGCGTCGCATCACAATGCAAGTGTTGCTCTCACCAGTCATTGAACATGGGCTGAATCTGCATCTGCAGTGTGTGCCAGCGTGCTGCTAGGACCCAGCTTTACAGCACAGGGTGCTACAGCTGAGCCTTCAGGAGGGGAGGGTACGCGAAATTCATGGGTTCAGCTTCATGGGCGGCTCTTGAGTTTCTGACTGTAATTTTTACTGAAAGAGTTGAGACACTTAAATGTTGTGTAACATCAGAAAAAACGGACTTTAAAGTCAGCAGGACGATGTTCAGCTTTAACAACACTGGGACGGGAGACGTCCTTTATAGGAACCAGACAAGCTCGGTGCTCACAGTTTAACAGTTTGATCCATATGCTGGTGCAGTAAGACCATTCACAGCATTAACTCCATGTGTAGTTCGAGTTAACACACAGATCTCAGAAATATAATTGATATATTATCATTGCCAACAGCTTTTTAGAATTTTTTCTTCTGGCAAACATGTCGACAGCTTCTCGGCTGAATAAAAACTGCATGTCCCACACCGAGCGCACACACACACACTGCTACACCCTCAGTTGGACTTATAAATGAATATCGTGTTTATATAAGAGAAAGCAATGATATCCTTTCTCGAGGAGTAAAAATGACAAGTCACACATCGTCTTGATACCTCCCACCATCTCGCTTCATATAAAACCTGCACAGCCTTTAAAGTGACGCGCGAGGCAACATGGCACGATTTCAAAACCTATTCAACCTACACATTTTTTAAAAGCGTTTTTTCTGAGACCTTTCATTTATGTCTGCAGAATGATTTGAGTGACGTATTTATCGGCTGTATCAAAGCAACCCACATGGTCTGTGTATCTGAAAACATTGCTGTTCCACTGACTGTCATTCTTGCGAGCTGCCTACGAGCTCGGTAACTCCCTGTCACCTTCCCCCTGTTGTTGATGTTTACTGAATCGCAATAAAATGAGAAATGGAATCAAAAGTATCTTTTTACATGAACGTCGCCTCTCGGCTAACAAATGCAATAATGACTGAACTCGTTTCCATCCTTACTTTGTTACACTGTCAACACCAGAGAGACGGCAAGAAATGGGATGAAGGCAAGGAAAGCAATCAGGGAGGTGACTGGAGACTTAGGGTGTACAACCCCCCCCCCCCTAAAAGAAATACGCCTGATGGCACTTAGTTACATGCACTGTAATGTATTATTGAGGCGGTTAATCACATCTACAAAGGGCCAAGGGGGGCAGCTAGTGCATCATCAGCCAGTGGTTTGTTTTAGCAAGACAGTTGAGTGGGGCTGAGTCTGGGACGAGGGGTCACTCTGCAGTGCGATGCAGAGCAGAGCGCCATGCTGACTCCAAACCTGAGTCATAGCCCTTTGTCTCACAGTCCACTGAGGGTTCAACAGATAGTAATTACACATCATGTAATTACACATCAGCACACAGGTATGGTCTGACACACCAGACCTGCTCCAGAGCCAGGCTGTGGGCTGTTACATAACACTATCCCTTTGCCATCATTTGCCAACATGGATGACCTTGAGAGGCAGGCAGAGTCTGGGCTGAGACAGCAAGGATGGGAACAAAGCAATCTGAGGCTTTAATTTGGGCAAATATTACAGGAGAGATTAATGTGTGTCTGTAGAAGGGGGGGGGGGCAACAATGATTGGATGGGGCTGGTGGATGTGGTCATGCAAGATTGATTTGCAAAAGAAAAAAAACAACAACCAGGCGCTTCCCACTGAGGATGATTGGGGTTAAGGACACACACCACACCCCCGTCTTCTTCTTGCACACACACACACACACACACACACACCCTTGCGCAACATCAGCACCAGTGACAAACTACAGCACATCACACCACACGGTGCCATGTCATAGCAGCCCACCCCACGCAAGTCACAAGTACAAATCGTCAAATTTCACACAGTCCACTGTTACACAGAACAGCCTCGCTCTCCTCACTTTTGTTGTTAAATCCACAAGCCTTGTGTGTGTGTGTGTGTGTGTGTGTGTGTGTGTGTGTGTGTGCGCGTAAGCAGCAAGAGTAAACCCAGGTAAGAAACAACCATGTTTATCTAACGCGATATGATCAGATGTACTGATATATGTATTTGTGTGTGTGTCCTTATTAAAATGGACTTCAACCACAATACATCGATACATTCGCCTTATGATACCGAAAGGATGACGCACTGAGTTACATCATGCTGATATAAATATAAATAAATATAAACTGAGATGATGCCGAGCAGTACAATAATAATTAGATTTTCTACATCTGTCAAGATTTTACGCAAAGCCTTCATCCTACCTTGCGAGAGTGTGGAGTCAACGAGTGTGGAGTCCGGTGTGGTGTCTGGAGTGGTCCAAAAGAAAGAAAAAAGAAAGAAAACACCTGCGAGTACGGGAAACAGCAAGAAATGCTCTTCTGTCGAGCTGAAGATTAGCGGTGCCTTTTGGGTTGTTGGATTTATTTAATTTTAGTTTAATGCTGGGGAGAAGTCGGGCTTTCACAGAGAGGAAGCTGTGCAGGTCCGTAGGATGATGCTGCGCAACACAAACTGCTGCTGATGTGCTGAGAGGAGGAGACAGATACTGAGAGAGCGCGCAGTGTGCGTCTGCCTCGCTCCCGCTGCCAGCCTGTGGCTGTGGATCACCGATACAGACAATAAAGGCAGCGAGGAGCAGACAAACACCAGCGTTTGTGTCCCCAATAATATTTTGTGAAGTAATACAAACCTTTCTTTGCCTTCCAGTGTCAGAAATACACATTTCAATGGGCGGTTGTGTTAAAGAGCAGAGGCTAATATCGATGGTGTTGACTTATGTTAGCTAAAGCCTGAGTTACGTCATATTAATCAGCCCTGTTAGTTTCGCGCCAAATGTGGGACATCAGTTAGCCAGCGATTGTAAATACAGCAGCCTGGTGAAAAAGCTTTCCTTCAGAAGGTAACAAACGTGGGGCAAAAAACTTAACTTACAGCATCTAGAGAGTAAGTGATCATTATAGCTTACAGTGTAAAACAAAGTCGCAGTCTGCTTTCTTTTATTATTATACCAATATAACGAACTAAGCTAGTGAGAAGCCAGCTAGCTTACCTCTATAAAGCAGTTATACCTAACATACAAAAACCAAGTTACACTATTACAAGTGACTCTAAAGAGTAATTTAGGGATCTCTGAAGAGGCAGGCACTTTGTATGAACTGTTAGTTCTGTTGCAATGGCTAGAAAGTAAAGGCTAAATGAAGGCTAACAGCTAGCAAACCTAAGTCTCTTTTTACCTTTGCTAGCTACAGGACACTACCTTGTTATAGTAGCATGGGTACAATAATGAAATATTCCATCGTGTGGTGAGCAGTCTCATGGCATTTTTTAGTTTTTTGATCGTTGTTCACGACAGTGGTCATTAACATCTACATATGTTTTCTGTCTTTGGAGAATTTCTTTTGTGGTTGTTTTACTAAGCCAGCTACAAGCTACACCTACAGCAGCTGTCATGAAGCTCCTGGTGCATAGTTTTGTGCTGATGTTAATGGAGCTTTACAGAAAATTGAGTCAGCAGAGCTTTAGTGACCTTGACACACTATACACCTCAGCAGCCCTTCTCCAAGTTTACCTGGTGTGCCATTTGTGGCTGAACTGCCGTGGTGTCTAAATGCTTTGAGTTTGGATTAATTCTACTCACAGCTGATTGGAATATCTAGGTGGGCAGAAATTTCACAAACTGGCTTGTTGCAATGATGATATTCTATTACAGTAGCATATCTGAAATCATTGAGCTCTGATCTCATCGATCCATTCTTTAAAAAATGATTATAAAGGCAGACTGCGCGGTTATGTGCTTGGTTTTATACACCTGTTTCAATGGGACTGAAAACACACGAATTCAAACGTTAAGGGATGTGACCCAATACTCTCCATATAGTGTATATATCATGTAGTAGACCGTTACAGTATTTATGTGTGACATGATATGCCAGGCACCCTGTTGTCCTGAAATTCTTCCTTCTGTCTTTTGTTTTAGAAGCACAAATCATGAAATTAATGCTGACTGACTTCCACTCAGCTGTTTCAGTTTTAGGTTATAGGGTCAGTTGAATGCTGTGGGAGCTGATGTAAAAGATGCTAGTAAAACTCGTTAATATGTTATTTGATCAGTCAAAATATCTTATAAAAAGAGGCTTATCATGCTCATTGTACACAAAGTACTAGTACTGAGGTGTATAGTGTGTAAACGTCAGTGGTATGGTCAGAAACCACATCAGTACTTGATACTAGAATAACACAATATTATCTTTTGTTTCTTTAAAGGATTGTTGAGGGATTACTTCCATGTGATTGGAGTCATAAGGTGAGATGCTGCACGTGCTGCTGTGTAATGAAATGTGCACTCTTGTACATGATGAAGTAGCTCATTGTTCACCAGCATTGTTATAATGATGCCTTTGTAATCCAGCCTCTGCACTGTGTTTTTTCTTCCTAAAAATGTTATTTGCCAACAGTAAGTTTTGTATTAGCAACATTCTGGACATGATTGCTTATTTGACGAGTAACACTCGGATTTGAGCTGTGTAGCTTCCAGATGCAGAGCTCACACTGTGGTGGGCTTTTTTTTTAGGTTTTATAATTCGATGAGAACATGAAAGTCCCACAAGATGATGACGTCTCACAAACAGAGAGAGAGCTCACGTCACCACCCTCCCCAAAACGATCCAGACCTGAGTGTAGAGTGATGAATGACCACAGTGGCTTAAGCAGCTTCGACTTTCCAGAGCTTTTGACATTTAGGAAAACTAATCATTCCCCATCATCAGCAAGTACCCTGCAGAAAACCGAAGGCCTGATTAGCACATTTGAATGTTTGGAGGATGAGAAATCTCAGGAGCGACCACAAGACACTAAGTCTGACGTCAGTCCTAATACTGAGGTGACTTCATACAATAAGAGTACACACGTGGAATCATCTAAAGTGTGTTTTATTCCCACTGAGAGCTACCTACTCCTGGGGAAAGAGGAGCAGCTTCCAGTTACTGAAACAGACAAACTCAGCTTTTACCAGTCGGATGATACAGATGGTTCATTAGGAGAGTCTGCCACCATAGCCAGTACTAACACATCCAGTCATTCTGATGGCAGGCTACCAGGGACATCCCTTAAAGATCAAACCCCTGGTGGTTGCAGTCCTTCCACTGGAAATGAAAAATATGGGAGACAGGTACAAAAAAATGTCAATGAAATGCAGACGAGAAATGAAGAGGTCAGATGTCAGCCTAACTGTACTAATAAAGAATCAGTCTGTGACGTAGGTTACTGTAGCACAAGGAGCCAATTTGCTGAAGTTGTAGAGACGACTCAGAAGAGGACTGAACCTGAGTTTAATGAGTATATTGTTTTCACTAAGGAAGAGAGTGAGAGTAAGAGATCTTCCAGTGATTATGCAGATTCTAAACCACTCTGTTCAGACCCTGTAGAAGAGCCCTCTGGGAACTTGGTAGAAGCTGGGAAAAAGGAAAACAATGATTCAGGATTACAGTTCTGTGAGAAGGAAAATGTTTCTCTCTGTGATGGGAAAACAGAAGGCCAAGTTAATAAGAAAGCCCTCATCCTTTTTGCTGCTGTATGCGGTGAAGGATCAATTCTTTCTCATGATGTGATGTTAGAAAGAAATCCTGCAAATGAGAGCGCGGATCTCGATGTTGATGACCTCTGTGGGGAAAAAAGAGCGGATGGTGCTTGCAAGATAATAGCCAAAGCTCAGAGTGAAACAGCTGATCACACAACAGTGACTACGTTGCCGGCTAGAATCAGTCAAGAGCCGGCTGAAGGAGATAATGATGAAGGCCCTTTCCATGTAATTGACCCTGCGATCTGTAGTGAAACTGACAGGGAAGCTGAAGAAAACTGCTGTAACTCAGCAAGCGCTGCAGGTCCCAAATTATCTCCATCAGTAGAAGTCGACAAGATGGAAATGCCTCTTCCACTCCATTCCCACATGAGGACATCAGAAAAGGTTTCATGTCCCGACCGGACAGAGTGCTTTAATAATGAAAGCAGGACATGGCATCAGGAGGGTGCAAACGATGACTTCTGTCAGGCAGGACTACAGTCTTCTTCCGTCACCACCAATGAAACACACAAGACTTTCATTGAATGTGACTGTCAATGGAAATCCAGGTTCAGCAGGAGCCCTACAAAGCCTCTCCCTCCTGGGGATCATGTAATACAAGGAAGCCACGGTTCCATGGGACATGAGTTCAAAGAGCAGAGTCGCTCCAGCTGTTTTTCTGTCAGGCTTGACCCCCTGGAGACGTCGGAAGTCAAACATTCACAGAGAGAAATTGACAGTGTGGACATGACAGCTGTGATAAAAGAAAGCAAGGAAATCTTCTGTTTTGTGAAAGAATTGGAAATGAATGAATATATGAACCCGAAGAGGACAGTGGAGTTGGAGGAAAAACCGCTACTGCAGAATGGACAGCACAAGGATAACACAACTGAACTACTTACTTGTGATTGCAAGGCTGAATGCAGCGAGGGTGAAGCACATGAATGGGACAGTGAATTAAAGCTCACTGAAACTGAACAAAGAAGCAAGCTCGAGCGTTTGTCTGACCAACCATTCAGTGCTGATATTTCCATGACAGAAGTGGGAGAAGAGGAAAGAAAAGAAGGGACAGAAGTTGGAGACGAAATGAAAACTGATGGGCCTGAAAACTCAGCAACACTGGTGCAATCTGAGGATTATGTTCAGTGGCAAAATGACCACAAAGCAGACGTGACTCAACTGTCATCTGGTGATGGCGCTGATGAATGGACAGAGTGGAGCACATTGCCCTTGGGAAGCGAAGATGGACAAGAACACAAGCTTAGTTGTGTCTCTGATTGCCAAGACAAAGCTGAAAATAAAGCTGACTTTTCAGCCTTCAGCTTTTCTTCAACAAGCGATGCAGTCGTACCGTGTCAGGGCAATTTAAGCCATTCACAGAAGGCTCACAGTAATCCCACTTCCATAAACTGCATTGACAGATTTTCCCCATTGCCATCTGCTTTCTGTAACCTAGTGCCGGAGGGGTTTGACACTTTCGAAAAGATCCAACTCTCACTAGATGATGATGACGCCACTGGAGTGGGCAACATCCCTGTCCTCGTCAGCTCGCCTGGGCAGCTGCTATACCACTTTATGTCAGTGGCAGAAAGCAACATGCATGAGAGGATACCAGAAGAGGAGGAGTGTATCACTGAGAACATGGCAAACAGGCTTCTTAGCAGTGATTCTGCCTGTAATGAACTCCCAAACTTCATCTTAGGAGCAGATGCCATTGCTCTCGAATGGCCCGAGCGAGAGCCTAACTGTGAATCGGTCCGTGATTCCTCTGAGCACATTCAGGATGAATTAAACCCAGAGTTAATGTCCCCTACTGTTTCCGCTGAGAGTGACAGCCCTGCCTCTGGTGTGAACAGCTGTGCTGAGTTTGAAATGAAAAACCAGTTCGACTCGGTCCTGAAAGAGCTGAATTTGTTTTTTGAGATCAGTAGAAATGACTTTGAAAGCGACTGCAAAGCAAACTTCATCTCACCTGAGCAGTGCACTGACAGAACTAAAGTCTTGGAAGGCAGCGCTTCAGAACGGACAGAGCGTCTCACCAGTCCAGACGTGGGACGCCACAGAGGCGCCGCATCAGGTAGTTATACGTAGGATAGAGCAAACACAGTAATACTGACAGCAGTAAGCACCCCAGGCGTTTCCATTGACCGTTCAAATAAGATACTTCAGCTGCACAGTTTAAACTAGGGTTGTTAAAAATACTAATACTTAAGCTCTAATCAATACTTAAAATTCTATTTAAGTGTATGCATTAATTTGCAACTGCATCAATACCAGCAGTGGTGTCTTCAACTCCTCCAGTTGACCTAACTTCACCCAGACAGGCACACGGCACTTCCTGTTACTGACTTTCAAAACACTGAAAAACACTTTGTGAAGTATTAACGAGGTCAGTAAAGTTCCTGTTACTACAACGTTAACCTTACGAGTGCATACTTTAATGTCACCCACTGAACTGTTAGCAGTTAAATAACCACATTAGTCATCTCATGTTATTAAAGGACCACCTCACAGCTGTGGTTAATAATAAGAGCCTCTTAGTTGTTTTTCAAGTGACGAGTAGTTTCCTGGGTATCGGTGTTACGTTTGAAGTTCTAGTACTGTGACAGCCCTCATGTACACTGTCCTTATTTAGATGTCCAAATCCAAGCTAGCATGCTGAGACGAATAAATCATCAGTGAATAGTTTGCAGAAATACACGTATTTGTTTCTCATGACTAACAGAGATGATAAGACTCTGTGGTCAGACTATGACATGATAGCATTAATTATTGTACCTTAGTTTTTATGTAATGTTACAAAAAGATGTAAAAGCAACCAAAAAATACCCCAAAACGAAATAAAATCCAAAACAATTTGTTAAACTTGGTTCATGATATAAGTGCAAGAACCTGAAAAATTGATAAAAGACAAGCAAATTTTACTTTTACTCCATTTAATTTAAATCATCCCAGCTGTTATATCAAAAACTAAACACTAATATCTTTTACGTTTGGGTCAGATTGACCCCAGGAATCAAAAGCTTCCAAAGATGTCTGTCATATAATTTAAGCAAATAAGGCAAATTAAATTATATTTTTAAAGTAGCTGGTACTTGATATGCAAAATAGTTAACATTATCAAAAATAACAAGTAGAACTGACTCACATGGAAGAAAAAGTTTGATGAACTTCAGCTGTTTCAGTCCAGCGTTTGAAAAATGAAGCAAAGGTTCTCAGTCATCCTTCCTAAAGTTACTTTCAACAGATAAAGGTGACAGCGGTCAAGAGGCTTCCTAACAGTGCTTTATAAACCAATGGATGACTTTCATCATGTATATACTGTCCATAATCCACTGTATATAACTATATATTGGTTCAATTAGGAGCTCAACTGATTCTTCTTGGATATCCTGATAATTCTGCCAGTTTGTTCTGATTTTGCTGCTCAGTGGAAAAATATATTGTTTTCTGTTTATTGTTTTCAAATTTTTAGATGATGTTGCCGAGGACCACAGCCTGGACATGTGTGAAGGTGATCCGGTGGTTTCTCGGACTGCTGTCAGTAGTGATGGAGAGCAGGAAGTGCCTCTTAGCAGACACCTGTGCCGGGAAGCTCCTGTTGCAGAGAAACACAGAGGTTCACAGTTGATTTAATTCAATATTTCTGGCCTCTGTTAAAAAGAAATAAACAACAAAGACGAATATATTTCTGAAGAAAAGGAGCAACAAAGTGTCTCTGTGATTAACATAAACAACATGGTTGAAAACATCAGAAGGAAAAATGACAGGCTAGAAAAAAACATTTCATGAGAGTTGTTTAATTAGAGTTAAGTGCTTTTTTATTCCATTGTTTTCAGTTAACACTGTTTTTACAGAGCGGCGGGTGATTAAAAGGTCAGCTGGGTTAATTCACTGTGGAAATATAATTACTTTTATTGATTTGTCATTTCAACCTGACACAGCGTACTCTCATTAATATTCCCTCCCCTTCCACAATATGCTGCGGTGGAACGATAACGCGCTCCACAAATGCAGAAACATGGGCTGATGGGTAAACAGAGCAGCAAATACAGTAGGACAGAATTAGCAAGTGCTTCTTCTCTGCCTGTCAATATGCTGCTTTCAGAGCCCCGGGAGATGGAGCACAAACAGGAAGTGTGGTCTCCATCCTTTGTGTGTTTGACTCTTATGGAACAACTGAGCCACAGTGAGGTATATGTAAAGGCTGAGCTTATACTTAAAAACATCTCATGGATAAACACTTGGGATGGGATCCATATTTTTTTCCAGGATTTAAAGAGGGGCCAGAGGGGAATAGTGTAGCTCGTTCAGTAATATTTTAGACTAATCGCTTTGTCAAAAATAGACATTTGAACAGAATGAGCTTGTCCTGCATTTATAACCCCAAGTGTGCCTCTGAGTGTTTAACAGGAGAGGACTCTTACCACCTGCCTTTCTGGAGATGCAATGTTTTCTCCTTTTCTATATGCAGGACAGAATAACAGCAGCGCTACTCTGTCATGTTAATCTTTTCAGCGTTAGTATATGAAGTGTGTGTCTCTTATTTTTGCTGTGTATAATACTGCAAACACGCACACAGTGTCATCTCAGGTTGATTGTGGCCAACATTAGCAGCACTTGGGGAAGCAGCCTGTTTTCTTGCATTTTAATGTCCACATGCATCTGCAGAATGTGGTTATGTTGTGTAGTTATATGCCAGTTGACTTTAACACATGCAGCTGTCACATGTCTTTCATTTCACCTAATTTGTTTAATTCAAAGACAGAGAGGCACAGCTAATGTAGGATAGCCAGGTAGTAACACCTACAGGTAAATGTCTTTGCATGCTAATCAAATACTATCTGTTTTACTGATTAGTATTTCTGGTGCCAGCTAACACAGGCAGAGAACATTAAATGTCTTGTTGACTCGTCACACACACACACACACACACCTCTCTGGAGCCATAGAGAAACAGGAAGGTGCAGGAAAGCTGGTTAGGAGTGATTGAACTTATATATAAAGAGCAGAATGTTTAGTAGGAAATGGACTGCATATAGTGTCACTCTCTGAGACAGAAGTCACATGAGTCACCAAGGATGTGTTTATGGTGTGTGTTGTGTGCAGGAGCGCCTGAGCAGCCCAGGAGACTAGAGCCGCTGAAAACATGTGCACGGCCGATCCGGGTTGGACTTTCAAAGAGAGCCAAGACCAAACACCTGCACCGGCCCCGCCCCTACAAGTGAACGTTGGACATGCAATCAAGGGTGAGGTGTGTGAGTGTAAACAACCTCGTTTGAAGCTTTGTGATGCAGTGTTCACGACCTCGAGGGTTATCATCGGATTTACAGCGTTCCTGTTTTATTCTTCTGCATCAAGTCGCTGTTATTTTCTCCTGAGTTGTTGAGGTTTCCGTACATTTTAGTTCCCCCGTTATCCAAAGATGTTTGGGTCCATAAAATATCCTGGCAAGGATCCGTTCTCCACATTGTCCAAGCCAGAAAAATATTCAGGTTTTTAATGGAAAACATTTAGATCTTTATGTATTTATTTACTTATTGATATACTGTATTTATCTGCTTCTTTCTAGCTGACAGTGTGGTGTGTTATCTTTGCATTCTGCTGTTACTGTTGTCCTGAGCTGGTCTCCTGTTAGCTGGAGTTCAGTACTGAAGCTGCTTTATTTATTCAAATATGTTATTTATTCAAATATGTTTCTGATGTCCACACTATGCATGGCTGTATCTGCAGTTTTCCTTGTTTTAATGTTATTCCATCATTAGTTTCCTGCAGTGTTATTAAAAACTTGATCAGATTGTTGCTTTTCTTGCGTTACATTCTTTACGTTGACTTTTTCTCAGCAGCTGGGCGACTGTAGCGTCCTCAAACAGCTTTCAGACAAACTACTGAAGCACAAAATACCAGCAAATATTAATGCAATGACTACAAATTTACTCCACTTGTGTATTTAAAACCTTCTAGTGTTAAAACGATGTAAGCTCCTCTTTCAGAACTGAGCTAGTGCATCGATCTGAACTCTGAGTCAGCAGTGGTTATGCTGGCTGCAGGCAGTGGAAGGGACACCTCAGTTTAAGTTGTAGCAACAGTATCAGAAGTGCTTTTAAGGTTTGCATGCCTACATTCACAGCTCTCGTTTGTAAAGTGAATGGGATTGTTTTTATTCTCAATTCAGACATTTTATTAAAATTGGAGGAGTTTGCTGACAACTGGCTGCACCTGTTTAAAGTAAAATCCACATTGTATCATAGCATTGCCATTATTATGTCAGAATTTTATACAGATTACAAGTTCTTTTTAAACAGGAGACACATGAAAAAGTCACATGACACATTTTGTTTCGTAATCAGGACATTTCTCTTCAAATTGGCTCCATTTGGTCCTTTTAGTGTTACCTGGTGTCCCCCAATTTGAGCAGTGTTGTATTCACGCCTGTTTTTCGAGATTTTGGAACAAGATTTTTTATTTAATGTTTTCATCACATCTCAGAATCGAAACGGTGAAACTTTTCTTTGTCTCAATGAGCAAGGTGCCTCAGCTGGCAGACGGGCAAGTACAAATCACAGAGAAACAATGCCACGGTATGGCTTTCCAAAAATAATTGGATTCAGACGCTAAACATTCAATCTGCCTTTTTAATCAGGCCCAGTCTGTGAAGGCTGTGGGTGTAGAATTAGATTTCTCTCCTTTTGGGTTTGTTGGTAATGGTTTTGTCAGTGCTAGTTGTGTCTGAGCGGTGTTTGCTGATTTGTTGCCGCTCCTTTCTTCGTGTGGATATTTTCCCTCTCTGAGACATTTTCAGCTCAGTTTCTTTTTAATGACAGATTTGTTTTATGACTCCTACAAACTGCTAACTTCTTAATACGTTATTCATTTATCAATAGCTATTATTCTAATAGCTTAATGATACCATATTTCCATCTCCAACTGCTGCTATTTCATCTTTAATCATTTCTTATTGATTACACACCAGCCTGTAATCGTCATGTTTTAGTAACACTTAACTAGATGTGCAGTCGAGTGTGTTAGAAACTGTTACATAATGGTCACATTTCTGAATAAAGGAATGATGAGCCCCTTTTTGCACATAATGAGGAGGAGAAGTTCATTCCAGACAGTTTTCCAGTTGATGAACTATACTTACTATACATAGAAATGGAAGTGCACGAACAGTTTTCAGTGTGTAGATCTCAGGAACTCTTTTTGCAGATTGGGCGCTTTGACAGGAAGTTGTCTGAGCGACCCGCTGCGATGACTCCTTGTGAATAAGTAGCTTTATTAACTTTATTAAGATGATTTTTATTATTTATTAAGAAATGAAACACATTCACACTTTGTAAAACACATTTGGCAAAGTGATGCACTTGTGATGCATAATGGTATCCAGTAAGAATACTGGTCAGCCTTAGCTTGTTATCTGTGGTCACCAACGGTTCCAGTAACTGTGTCTCTGTTCTCAGATCTTTACAAATGTCTAGAACGACTTTTGCTTGCTATATATTTTGTAAGTTTTTGTAAAATTGCACAAGAACTTGATTTTAAATGTCCTTTAAATTGCTGAAACACGCAGTAGTGGTGCTATATCCGCTGGCTGTGTCAGAGTTTCTGCAAAAGCAGTTTGAAAATTAGATTCTGCATTTGCTGCTTTTTTAAAAGAGTAATCACTGATCACATGGTAATGAGGACATGGATTAAAATGAAAATAATGAGGGTAGAATGACTTAATGTGCTTCAAATACCAGCTTTTTGTGTGTATGTAGAATTCATTTAAACAAATAAAGCCTAGCAGGCAGAGAGCAGTCCACACAGATGAAGATCATTTGGAGATGTAAACGAGACTCATGTAAACTTTGAATGCAGGTGTTTTCAGTCTCATTGTCACACGTGCATAAAGTCCTATGTCTGCTTTTACAGCTGTAGATGAACAGGTTGTTCCAAAGAGCTGACAGAGTCTGTGCAGGATACTGTAATAGGATGATGCTGTTGCAGTAAATCAGTTTGTTTCTCTCTCCTCACTATCCAAGCTGGCATTAACATTAGTATAAAAACTTAACCAAGTTAAGTAGCATGGATTTCCATGGACATCCAGGTTCTGTAGTTCTAACCTATATGTAGCCTGGTACTTTTGTCCAAATAATATAAAACACTCCACACTCAATTGTTAGTTTGACAACCAAGTACAGTTACAGTTGGCTAATAAATTAGCCATTTGTCTTCCACATATTGTAAGCAAGGGTTAATTGATCAATCTAAATTGCCCACAGGTGTGAATGTGCGAGTGAATGTGAGTGCGGTTGGTTGTCTGTCTCTGTGTCTTAGCCCTGCGACAGACTGGCGACCTGTCCAGGGTGTACCCCGCCTCTCGCCCTAAGACAGCTGGGATAGGCTCCAGCGCCCCCCCACAACCCTGAAAAGGATAAGCAGAAGTGAGTGGATGGATGGATGTTATTCTAAGCAGGATACATGGACTATATGGAATACTTCAGTGTTTTTCCCACCACCTGTAAATATCCTCAGTCAGTAGCTCTGTAATGAAGAGGTCTCCCTTACATATGTATTTTCATTGTGGTAACTGGTACAGCACTTACATTATATATACATATATATATATATGACCATTTGCATACAAGAAGTTGGGTATTTATGAATGATCTAATTAATAATAATTAGCGAGTAGGCCTTTTGTTGTAGGACCTGCACAGCTGCTCCTCATTAGGAAGTGTGGAGGAAAGAATTGTTACTGGGAGCAAATAAGGTCTACTGGTCAGCAAAAACAAGACAAATGTTTGTGTGTAAAGTCTTGAGAAAAAGGTGTTGGTGTAAAGAAGTTGCTTGTTGAAGTGTGATTACTTAAATGTTTGCGGTGTCCTCTCAGGGTGTTTGGGGAAATGCTTCCCTGGGGTCGGGAGACCAGGTCCCAGGATAGGCCTGGTGTGGGGAATTTCTCTACATGGATTTTTTTGTTCATGATGGTGCTGAGATGTAAGATTAAAATATAAAATATTTAACAATTATTAGAAAACGGTCAAATTTATATCCCAAAAAGTTGATTCTGCTGAAACTAGCACCACTGACGATCAGTGGTTCGGGCTTTCAAACCCCAAAACATGCTGTGCAAGAAATATTGGTTCACCCCAAGAATCCGGTCCTGCAGCACAAACGGAGTAACATAGTCTCTGCTGGTAAATGCCAAGAAGATTGCAGCATTTATGCATCGGGGAAACCAAACAGGCGGATGGCACAACACAGAAGAGCCACCTCGTCAGGCCTGGACTCTGAGGATGTAACATCCTGGACAGGGAGGAGCGCTCGTTTGAGCGCCGAGTCAAGGAGGCCATTTACGTGAAACAAAACAAAACCACTCCGCTTTCTTGGTTTAATTGGTCACATGACTGCATCATATGACTGACATGTATCATCGTTTTAGAAACTCATTGTTTTCACTGTCCACACTGCGACGCGAAAGCACCATTTTCAAAATGCTGCGTTTGTAATTGATTGAAAACGCTGTCTCAGTGTGGACGGGAGGCCAAAACGGGGAGAAAACGATGTGTTTTCAAACGAAAAAGAATTTGGTGAACTCACCTGTGAGTAAATAATGGTTTAGTCCTTTAATAGCTGGGAGTATTTAAGGCGCCGTTTGTCGTGGAGGAATCCGAAGCTTCCTCGAGGTCTTGGGTTGACTCCATCCCTACAGATCTGCTAACCACAGCTGTCGTTTCATCTGACTAAAATGACCTAAATGACGTTTTAGATTAAAAACACTGTCATGATTAGTGCAATGCTTTGCACAATGATAAAGATGTGTAATTATGTGTAACACTACCACCTCTGTCAGTGTTCCAGCTACCCAGTAATACTAACTGGGAATAATGAACAGACTTAGAAACAACTCAAGTGGGAAGAAGTTTCAAACTTGGATTTCTTCTTCTGAATAAAATAACTCAAACAGCAGAGTTAATTTTCCTTTCCCTTTTATGTTGGATGTCATACAAGGTTTCTTTAAATGTGTATCTGCTTCTTCTCCATGTAGCATGAAAGAAACATCCCAGCTTTAGAAACAGTAAAAAGACTTCAAAGGCTCCAGTGAAGCCAGAATTTATCACTTTTTTCTTTTTAGGTTCTTACAAAATGACTCCTCCCCCATATCAAAAGTTTCATTGTATATTTCACTTAGCACAAATTATGAGCTCCTAGCAACGCGAGGACCCGAGATGTAAAACAATACAAGAAGTGAAACCTGGCAGGGATTTAAATTCCTGTGTTTGTTCATTTCGTCCACACCACTAAAATGAAAGGATTAGACATGCACACATTTGTTTATTTTCATTGGCAGACTGGAGGACGGCATTATCCCAGCATGAGGGTCCAAGTAATGTTATTATGTACACGGAGAGACCCTGAAGAGTAGACGTGTTTCCCCCCTCGCTTTATGCCCTTTGAATCATCTACGTGACTCCGCTGCGTAGGAAGAACTACCAAGGCCTATACTTAGAAAGCTTATTACTGGAAATTTAGGCGATAATCAATGAGGAATCAGCTGATATGTGTTCAATATTTCATCAGCTAGCAAGAGCAGTTATGAGGCGGCTTTTTCTTTGGGCCAGGACATAAGCAAAATAGGACCACTGAATATGCAATTAAGGTTTCTCCAGGAAAGTGTAGCATCTTATTCTTTTCACCTTTATATGAAGACACTGGTTGCATTAAAAGCTTGTTTACAGCCTGTATGTTTCTAACATGTGTCATCTGTATCCATACTCATTCACACCAGCAGTAATACACTCGACTGCAATTCACTGCTGGACTGTAGTAGCATGAAAGTGATTTAGATTCTAGAAATTTCATGTAACGGTTACTTTTAATAAAAGTGTGTGCTGCTCTTCATTTTTAACCTGATGCGATATCACCTGGGAGTGGACCGGGACACAGTGTTCAGTGGACGTTTCATAAGCTGTTAAATCAAAAGTGAACGTGCAATACTGGTGAAACTGTTTGCACACAGTCTCTCAGCACTGTAATCTGTGTTTTGGTGTGGAACGGGATGAAGCGTAGCAGGCCGAGAGAAAGCACAATAAGAGGATTTCACAGTCTGCTGTTATGGCGCTGCGTTATTGTTTCGCTGCCTCTGAAAAGCTCTAATTAAATTGGCGCTGACTGGACGGGAGACTCGTCTCAGTGCGACAAACAGCAGCGTTGGTCGAATAAACGGGTTCGTCGCTGACTCACTGCAGAGCGCAGATCAGCTCGACCCACGGTGGAGGAGGGATGAGTTGCCGAATGTTGTCCTGACATTTTATTCAAGGTTTGCAAACAGCATGGTCAACAGTGTGGCTCTTTGAACATTCAAAATGCCACTGCGCTTCCTCTGGCTGTTAGTTTCTGCTTTGAGTTTCCTCTCCGGCTGCTCACAGCTGTGAAGACGAATGTTTTTGTAAAGAAAGTCGTGGCAGTTCTGAGACCAAATCCATATTCTGAGGTTTGTGTTGGTTCTTCCATGCTGTGATAGTTAAATCAAGCTCATCTGGTGGAAACTTTAACAAGTGCAATTATTCAACACCTGAACGTGCTTCAACAACGGGGCCTGCGGCGAATCCTGAGAATTTCCTACCGGGACCGAATAACAAATGAGGAGGTCCTATGAGGAGCAGGCACCCGCCCGTTAGCCGATGTTGTTGCAGAAAAGCGCTTCCGCTTTGCAGGCCATATTTTACGCCTACCCCCTCATCGCCCAGCTAAGATTGCCATGACATGGCGTCCACGCACTGGCAAGCGAAAACAAGGCCGACCAAAGACCACATGGCATCGGACATTCATGGACGATCTGAGAACTGTCGACATTGCCTGGGACGAAGCTGAAGCAGTCGCTGCTGACCGACATCGATGGAGATCACTAGCTGCCCGATGCGCCGCCCGGCGTAGGAGGAACTAAGAGCTAAGTAAGTGACAAAGAGTTTCATTTTAAATCATAAGGAAATTGTGAAAGTCTACATTGTTTTGTAGTAAAGAGAAAAGTTTTCTCAAAGCTTGCTGGGAGCTCGCCTCCTCGGTCACTGCTGCTTGACATCGATGTACAAAGAAGGCATTTTGTGAAACTCTACCACGGGGACAGTGCTGTCAGCTTGTTCCAGAAGTCCTTTAGGGCACACCTTTATGAGCTGTAGTCACTGTGATAATCACATTGTGGATCCATCCATCAATCCCAATCCAGGGCCAGGTTACAGGAGACTCCTGTCAACAAAAGATAGCCGCTGATCTTGGAGGCAACTGAGGGAAGAAGATTGTATCTTAAGAGAGATGAACATTCTGTCTCTAAAAAACGATGAACAGAATCCGTGACCACAGGTCCAATCTTCTGTCCTCCTAAAATATTCCCACAGGACATCTCAAAGGATGCAGCTGACTGCCTTCTCCAAGTCCACACATGTAAACTGGATGGTATAACCTTCAGTGCTCTTTGCCTTCACGCTGACACTTTAGAGCAGTGGTGTCAAACTCAAATACACAGTGGGCCAAAATTCAAAACTGGAACAAAGTCGGGCTAACATTAATATTTATTGAAATATATTTATTCCTCCAGATATGAGAATGAATCTTTTCTTATGGACTCAAACAAGTTTTGCTGAAAAACTGAATATGGAACAAGCAAAGCTTAATACTAAACAACATATATATTAGCTGTATAATACCAGTAGGCCAGCTCTGATAGTAATTTGGTGTGGCCAGAGTTTGACACCTATGCTTTAGAGGGTAAAACCCACCCGGTGTTCCTCATTCCTCATTTTCTAATGATGTTCCATGAAGCCAGTTGGGTCAGCTGGGCATCAGACTGCCAAAGCCTTCAGCTTTTGACTGCTGCACAAATGCTCTGGACTCCCACAGCTCTTCCTGCAGGTTTTGGACCCACATGAGGACCCGTGCGCTCGCTCAGGCCGAGCTTGTGGAGCCGAGGGTCTAGGACACAGGTGTCGAACTCCAGGCCTCGAGGGCCGGTGTCCTGCAGGTTTTGGATGTGTCCTTGATCCAACACAGCTGATTTAAATGGCTAAATTACCTCCTCAACATGTCCTGAAGTTCTCCAGAGGCCTGGTAATGAACTAATCATTTGTTTCAGGTGTGTTGACTGAGGGTGAGCTCTAAAACCTGCAGGACACCGGCACTCGAGGCCTGGAGTTTGACACCCCTGGTCTAGGATGAGGATGAGCCCAGTGAGGGTTCTGGATACCGAGCTGTCAGCTTCATATACTCAGGATTTAATTATCAGACATCGTCAGTGTTGGGGAGTAACGGAGTACATGTACCGCCGTTACGTATTTAAAATACAAAATATGAGTAACTGTATTCCGTTACAGTTACCGTTTAAAAAGATGGTATTTAGAATACAGTTACTTTGTTGAAATAAATGGATTACACGGCGGTACTTCCCTGTTTCATATTGTGGCGGGTCAGGCCTGTTTGGGTTTTGTTTGACAGCTACATTCTGTTGTTCCAGGCAGCGTTATGGTTGCCATGGTTACATGGTGACGCTCTCTTTGCGACTGTGTGTTTCCTGGGTGAGAGAGCGCCTTTTTTTGTTGTTGTGCTAAGCTAACAGGCAGAATGCTACAGGTATAGCTCTAAAGAATGTAGCATCATGGGCAGTGTAGTCCGTGCTGCAGGGAGAATGGACTGCCATACCCGTTATGTGTCTGTGAGCGAGGGAGGGAGAAAAAGGAAAAGTACGAGCTGTCATCGAGCAGAAACGGGAGCTGGAAGCATGTAAATATAATAATAACCACTGCAGCCAAGAAGAGAGCCTGACGAGCCCAGCTGTAAGTAAGCTATTAAGACTCGACTGTACACCGTGTTCGTGTTTTCCTCCAAAAACAATAAGTTACGTTGCAGCAGCTTTTCAACGCCTCTCTCTGTCTCTGCTAGCAAAGTTGACCCAGACAACAAAGTAAAGCTAGTTTTCAGCTACGAGCCGACACAGAACCCACCGTATTAGCCAGAGGTCCCTTTACTACGGTTCGGAGCCGCGGACCTTCAGTAACAGTAATAAATCACAGCAATAGTACATTCATGTAGCTGTAAACAGCATGATAATATATTAAGTAATCCAAAGTATTCAGAATACGTTACTCTCATTGAGTAACGTAACGGAATACGTTACAGAATACATTTTGGGGCATGTAATCTGTAATCTGTAGTGGAATACATTTTAAAAGTAACCTTCCCAACACTGGACATCGTTACATACATATTAAACCACTCACAAGCATCATCCGAGGCAGCTTAGGAAGATCTATCACAGCAAACCTTCCAATCTTGCATTTCTTTATTTATTATTCGTAGATTTCACTTCCCTGCTTTTAAACCCGATGGAACCGATTTTTCTTCTTCAGATTTCCTTACAGCTCAGCTGTAACTGCTGGCAGGTCACAGACTGCACCTCAGAGGTGTTTTTAAAAAGACAGCATTATGAGTCATTTCACAGTTTTGGACAGCCATACAGTAAATCATCATTAGGGTCCATAACTAAGTGCTGTTGTGGGCATTGGTAAAACCTGCTGCTGAGTGATGAGGCGGATGGTTATTTTAGTGAGGCAGAGTCCAGATGAGTGTGTGGTGGCTGAATTAGGGCCAGGGCCTATCAGCTAAAAGAACGTAGGCGGGGCCATTTAGTAATGGCCTGAATTAACAAGTGCCAAAATCTCTCATAATTCCATTATGGTACTTCATTACGTACATACTGCAGTACCGTTTTAGTCCACCCACACTGTGAACACTGGCCTTTTGTATCCCAGCTGTCTCCAGTGTTTAGGTTTCAAGCTACATTTCATGCATTGCTATTCAGATATGCAAAAATGAAAGTATTCACACGCTTATACACCAAGAACTGAGAGCGCAAGAAGGAAATCGTGCCTCTGACGGGCATACAAGGTCTGCAAAATCAACACAGATTTCATAACATGTTCTCATTGGGCTGATTGAATAAGAAAATATTCAGAGTGCGTGTTGGTGCTGAAGCACAGTCACTGAGCTGACATGAAAATGAGGGGCTGTCAGAAATTCACCGCACCGAGTGACTAATCGCTGTCAGCTTCTTAGCTAACCCCACAGGCGTGATGGGAGAGGGCATTAGTCTGCAGGGACGAGCAGGAGAATTCGTTCCCTCGTCTTAGATGGCTGCAGTTTGTGCCGTTAATCTGTTTAAAAGCATCAACTACTTTAATAAGCTGCTAATGTTAAATGAAATTAAAAGCCAGAAGTAAGAAGTCAGGGCACATCCTGCAGAGTCGGCAGTAATTCTGTCTAATCTCGCTTTGCATCTTCTGCACAGACTGCAACATAAAGCACACGTTTTTTAAAGCTGTCGTGGCAGCTTTTTGGATCGGACACTGCGTGCAACGAACATTTCCAAAACATTATTATCGACTGTTTCACGGCTGCCTTTTCACTTTAGCGGTCAAATGACAGTTAATCTGCTTATTGTGGTTCTGCTGCTCGGTTCAGCAGTGAGGGGATGCTGCTAGGCGGGAGCTTAGGGTGCGAGTAAAACACAGAAGACATGTCCTCTTCTTCTCAGCTTTTAATCAGATTTATGATTTTTCTCTTCAGACACTGTGAAGCATTATTTTTCCAAGTGGATGCTCTTTGATTGGCTTTGCCTCATAAATATGCCACACACACCTCATGTCGGGTGAATGATGTGGACACTCTGTGCGTGTGACCAGACTGTGACCATCACAGAGGCCTGTGTGGAAATTACAGTAATTCATCTAAAGTCTAAATATATGAGCATTAATTCATGTGTGTTTATACAGAAGTAGGTCACACATCAAGCAGCCTTCATTATCATTATTGTTTTCATTTAAAAATGATCTCTGATGACGCTGAGCAGGTTTGTCTGAGACACAGAAGCAGATGTGTGTATTTGGTGACTGTTTGTAAATCAGTTTTCAAGTTTCAGTTTAATAAATTAGAAGAATGTTCACGATTTTCACATAATGCTAAAAAAAAAATCAGATCATGAAACAAATGTGGAATTTGGATTTCACAAACTCCATCGTTGTTGCACTTTGACCCAGTTTTACTGGTTGTGGCGTGATCAGTGTTGGCCAAGTTACTTGAAAAAAGTAATCAGTAACTAATTACTGATTACTTCCCAAAAAAAGTAATCCAGTTACTTTACTGATTACTTCATTTCAAAAGTAATTAATTACTTAGTTACTTAGTTACTTTTTAAAAACAGGATTTACAACCTGAATAGGTGATAAAGCGATAGATCTTTCAGCCCAATTCTACTTTTTCTACATAATCATCATACAAAATGTAATCAAATGGAAAAGTCTCTTTTTAAAACTTGTTTTATTAGTTTTAATCTTTTAACTTTATGCATCAAGCAAACATTTAATTATCTGCAACATTCTCTGACTGGAAGAAATTAGTTTAACATTTAAACCTATTTTCTGCACATTCCAGCACATAAAATAAAATATTTTGTGTGTTTACACTCAGTCTTTCAAATAGATGCAAGTAAAACACAGCAGAAAATAAATAAAGTCAAAGACTAGCGGTCCTGTTGCTCTATTTTCACCTGTAAAGCAGGAGTGGGGTAGGCGGAGGGTTACCCTGGTGCAGGTGTGCAGCGGTCAGTGGAAGAATCCGCGAGTTTCTCTGTGAGTTTCCCATTACGTCGTAGCTACTCGGTGCTAGCTTGGAAGTTTAGGGGTTTTTCGCTGTAAAAAGAAGTTTTCTTCCCACGCACAACGGACACTAATGTTTTTGTCACTTTTTATGGAATCAAACTCAAAGTAAGGTCAGTACTTCCACGCTTTAAACGCTGCACGCTCATACTCTCTCTGCACTCGATATATGATCCATTGTTGATCTGCACACAGCTGTTGTCACGAACGTCGCACTCGCTTACGTCACTGTCATGAGACATTCTCGCAAGAAAATCACGGTTTTAGTAACACAGTAACGCAGCGTTCCTACGGGAAAGTAACGGTAATCTAATTACCGTTTTTGTAATAGTAATCCCTTACTTTACTCGTTACTTGAAAAAAGTAATCGGATTACAGTAACGCGTTACTGCCCATCTCTGCTCCTGGAGTACGTCATACGTGTGTGACCATCCCACTTACACGTGTTTTGTGGTGTTGGAGAAGTCTTACACCCAGCAGGGCGATCATAACGAGCCATCAGCTCATCGGCTGCATCTACATCCTTTGCACAAAGTCAAGCATCCTCATCTTCAAAGGGGGTGTTGGACTTTTCCAAGGTCGTCCCTCGTCTCCAGTTCTCTTTATGATATTCATGCATAAGATATCAAAGCATAGCTGGATATCAAGAGCTGGATAATAAAGGGTTTGTGATGTGGGAACCTCAGAAGTACATCCCTGCTCATTGCAGACATGTCGTTCTGTTGGCTTCTCTGAAACATGACCTGGCTGTTAGCTGGCTGTGGTGCGAATCAGCACGTCCAAGGCTGAGGCCGTGGTTTCCTGGATATGGTGGACCGCTCCCAGAAGGAGAATGATGGGAAAGCAGAGCAAGACATTGGAGGGGTTTTTTTGCGTATATGGAGCTGGGAGGAATCCTTTTGTAAAACCCATTGAAGAGGTGAAGTGGAAAATGTCACATCCCAATAAACCCATGTTTGATACTGTGGTTGTGCAGGCACACTGTGCACTGGGTACATGAGGCAGTGCGTTTAATCAGAGCTCAAATGATATGATCAAATGCTTTAGTGGCTTGGTGGTTTAGTGCAAAGCCAAAATCAAGCATGTTAACCTGTAAACCCAGCAGTGGGAAAAACTTCCTTCCTGGTGCAGTTTGTGTTCATTGCTGCCATACAAGCCATCGTTATGTCATTAAAAGCAGCTGTCCTCTCCGTCTATTGACGACACAAAATGCTGTGAAATTGCAGTTAGAGGCAGAATGTTTCTGTCAGTAAAAAGAGCAAAAACCCCCCAAATGATGGCGTATGTACGAAAACACACAAGTGTAAGAAACTTTAAACCTGACGGGACACGCATCAGTCGAAATGTCTGAGTCTCGGCTATTAAAATGGCATGGGAGCAGGATTTGGGGTGTGTGATTCAGGATGACTCTTGGGATAAAATTCTTTACCGGGTCCATGGCTCCTCATTATGTGCCAAACACGGGTTGATTCAATGTAAGATTCTGCACCGCGTACACTGGACTAAAGCCAGACTAGCTCAAATATACCCCAACCTTAGCCCTGATTGCGACCGCTGTCATCAAACACCTGCCTCTCTAATACATATGTTTTGGTCATGTCCATCCTTCAAACAATACTGGATTAATATTTTCTGACTTTATCAAAGATCATCCAGCTAACCCTCCAACCTGTGCCCTTAACTGCTTTGTTTGGGGTTCTTCCTGATACAGTTGTCTTGCCGACGCCCCAGGCGGATCTGGTAGCATTTCTCACCTTATTGGCAAGACGCAGATTATTGTTATGTTGGAAGTCCTCTTCTCCCCCATCCTGGGAAATCTGGATCAGAGATGCTTTGCATTTTAGCAAACTCGAAAAGATTAAATTCACCCTGCGTGGGTCTATGGCCAAATTTTTTAAGATCTGGCAACCCTTTTTTGACTTTGCGGTCCCGCAACGCTCCCAATTAGTCAGCTCAGACTTTATTCTATTCTATTTTATCTTATGTTTAAGTATATGGACTCTATTGTGCCTGCGCTTTATGATGGCATTTACTTACCTACTTTATACATGTTTCTTTTCTCTTACAGATTTGACTTATCTCTACAACTAAGCTGACCACTCATTATGTTTGTGTTTGTGTTTTTTGTTTTATTTGTTTTGTTTTTCCTGTGTCTGTGTGGGGGTGTGGGCTCTGAAACTCTCCACATCTCTCTTGTACACTCAGGAACTGTTATCTTGTACTCCAGGATTTACTATTCGTATTATTAGATTGGACCCTTTCTTTTTTCTTTTTGTACCCACTGGTACTCCTATAATTATGAGGTGGGAGTGTATGTTTTATGTTGTTTTATGTTCTTCAGAAAGAAAACGGCATATTGTTCAATTTGTCTTTTGTAAAAATGGATGCAGAAAATTTAATAAAAATATCTGAGGAAAAAAAAGAAAATGTCTGAGTCTAAATGGGGCGACTGACTGCAGAAGTGTTTCATAATGTCTCCAGAAGATGACGGACACGCTGCTCGTTAACAGCAGAAGCTGACGACACTTCTCACTGACATCAGTGTCGCCGTCTGAGTTACAGAATAGTTGTTTTCAGTAACAGCAGCCTTATGCAGAGGTGCTGAGGTGAAGGTCTCTTGTTGGCAGAGACAGATGAGGCGGTACGGAGAGGTGGAAATGACTGATGGGAGAACAGGAACATCGCTGCTGTGTCACCGCGTCAGTCGAGGCGCTCTGATGATGCCAGTGAGATATTTTCATGGGCCTCCAAGGATAAATCTATGCAGACTGGAGGATTTGACATTTGTACTTCACAATTTATATCTGAAGTGTTATCACTGGCTTCTGCAGAAACCGATTTAGCCTTTTATTTGGGGGACAAACTCTTCTTCTCTTGGGCAAGGCCACTGGGAAATACTCCCCTGCTATACAGCCAGGCTATTTCACGATACCCCCAAAGGGTCTGAGCTGCTCTAACTGGCAGCGTGTTGAGTCCAACTTAATGACAGGGCGCTCTGCTGCATCACGACGACTGTTTCAGAAAGTGTTGAGTGGTTTTGATCTTTTTTCTGCTGCTGCGTTTGTGTCATCCTCTTTTGATGTGTACAAACTACAAACTGATCCCTACTGTGGTTCAACATGAAGCTGAATCCAATGGGTTGGTACAGTTTAAGTACAGAACTGTAGGTGAATTAACTATTTTTGGGTCAACTAGGAGACAGTCTGGCATCTTACAGGATAAATAGTCTGGTTCTGCTGGAGGTTTCTTCCTGTTAAAAGGGAGTTTTTCCTTCCCACTGTCGCCAAAGTGCTGCTCATAGGGGGTCATATGATTGTTGGGTTTTTCTCTGTATCTATGAAGCGCCTTGAGGCGACTTTTGTTGTGATTTGGCGCTATATAAATAAAATTGAATTGAATTGAATTGAACTACCATCCTGACGTCTGTGATTATTAGAGGTGGGAATCACCATACAACTCACAATACGATATTATTGCAATTTTTAAAAATATTTTGCGATATTCAGATTCTGTACATAAAGGTAAACTTTATCAATATTCATTTTCTCTAATATCCAAGTCTCACACTCAGTCTTTCTCTCATTTCAGTTTGATTGTTGACAAACTGAACGGTTTGTATTACAGTCTAGTCCAACTTAACTGAATCAACCATCTGGTACAATTATAGCTATTCTGAACTATGCAGTTTATGAAAACTATGCAGCTCCTTCAGCAACTGAAGAATTTGAAAGTAAATTAAAGCAAAATATAATTTTACATTAAATAAAAAAGTTTTAAACTTCATTAAAATAAAACATGTCTTAAATTAAAATAAGTAAACTGTCATGTTTATTGCTGCCAAAAACAAGTGAAACACATTTGGACAGTGAAGGAATGTCAGGATTCTTGCTCAGAAAAAGGATCAACATGCTCTGAAGTCAGAGCACAAAAACCTTTTTGTAACAAAATATTGATTTCTGCTGTCCCTGTATCCATACATTATTAGCAAACAAAATATCACCATGCTACACAGTATCCATTTTTTCCCACCCCTAGTGATTATGGAGCTGAAGAGAAATTAAGTAGCCGTGATGCTACCATGCTAACAACAATACTGTGGAAAAGTCTCAAAAGCCCCTCACGTCTTTACATCGTGCTGGAAAAATGGGAAACAGGTGCAAACAAACACAGAATACAACACATATACGGGAAAAACACAGTTTGAATAACCACATATTACCAAACAAATTACTTCATGCAGTCGTTTTCAATCGACTTTACTGCACCGCTCGTGTGTTTGAGATCAGTGTCATGCTGAAACATGAAGATGGCATCGCAGAGCGAATCAAATCTGATGTGTGTTTCTGCTTTCATGTTTCCATCAGTTTTAAGATCTCCAACATTTAGCTGAGCTCCGACACGTCGGCCTTTTCTCCCCGTGGTCCTTTCCTGAGAATGGCTTCTTTACAGACACTCTTACACTAACAGCATTTCTGATGACGCTTCAGCAAAGTGTGGACGAATCAACTAAAAGCCAAATGCATCCCTCAAGTCCTCAGTCGGGGGGGGGGGGGGGGGGGGGGGGGGGGGTTGAGATGTGACGCAGTTTTCAAGTTTTTACATTTTCGTCTAACGGCTTGTTGGTACAACGATGCTGTTTTTCATACTCTCATCTTTGGCTTTTTGTAGCTTTGACAAACGAAACAGGCTGCTGGTAACAAAGTGGTTAAAGATACAATTTAAAACAACACAATCGCTTCTTTGACAAATTATCTGTTATTCGTTCTCCTTGAATGATTCATAACTCAGTGATAAGTCGCCTAACGAATAAAAAAAACATTCCTTTGGAAATGTTTGGATACAAGGACCGGACTGAAAATGAAGAAGCAGCCAAGTCACAAGACGTATTCCTGAAGACCACTTTAACAAAATCCCAAGAAAATCCGGCTCCTTGGAAGCAGAAACATAAAGAAAATCATGTTAATCCAGCCCAGTCTGCACAGCTATTCGTTAAAACATCATTTTGTCCACTGGCCTTAAAAATAGAATAAAGAGCTCTGCTTTATGTTTCACCCCCCCCTCTCTCTTTGGCATCAACACAGCCTCCTGCAAAGTGCCCCATCATCACGACTGCACTGCTGTGCGAAAAGGTTTTACCTCTGCTGGACTGTTTGTCAATACTGTGAGCCAGCATCGCACCTCTTCACTCAGCTGTCTCGCACATCTCTGTGGAGATGAGCTGATTGACCACAGAGAAAAACAGAAGATTGGCAAATCTGTCCGAAGCCTCACGAGGCAGGCAGCACCTCTCACAGTATGATATTGATGTTTTTGGAACGGATGTCTGTGTTGGCACAGAGGCTAATAAATAGCTTTGATCTGGTCAGAGAAACTGGAAAAATAACGCCATTAGTGATCCGAAGGAAATGATGGAGAGATTGGAGGAATTTCAAAGTATTATGGATTCGACAGAGGGATCTTAAAAAGATACGAGGACGTCATAGAGAGTCGGAGCAAGACACAAACAAAACGAGTCCAGGATCTTCTCAACACTCACAATGAGAACAACAGGTTATAAAACAGTGCGTCACGCTTTAAGTCCAGGACGTGAAGTGAGCTTTAGACAGCTGTGGAGTTTGTTCAACTCTCCCTCCTATTCGGAGAGGGAACCACTGCTGCAATGCAGCAAAGCAAATCGCAAGAATCTATGAAGAGTTTGTTACTGTGAAACCCAGCCTTCTCCTCACACACACACACACACACACACACACACACACACACACACACACACACACACACACACGCATCAACCCTGAAAACTGCAACTGTCATCCAAATAAAGCATATTTGCAACATTTCATACAGATTGCATCAGATAAGAACACAGATTATATAATGTTGCATCAACTTTCACAGCTATGAGTTCTCACAGAGTTACAGTCATTCCACGTTTGGTGCCTTAGCCGGTGATCTCATCTTTTGGGGGCGATCGTGGTTCAAGAGTTGGGGGTTCGTCTTGTAATCAGAAGGTTGCCGGTTCGAGCCCCGGCTTGGACAGTCTCGTCGTTGTGTCCTTGGGCAAGACACTTCACCAATTGCCTACTGGTGTTGGTCAGAGGGCCCGGTGGCAGCCTCGCCTCTGTCAGTGCGGCCCAGGGTGGCTGTGGCTACAATGTAGCTGCATCACCAGTGTGTGAATGTGAGAGTGAATGGGTGGATGACTGGGTGTGTAAAGCGCTTTGGGGTCCTTAGGGACTAGTAAAGCACTTTACAAATACAGGACATTTACCATTGGTTTTCCATTCGAAGGACGAGCGAGGGATGGGGAGCAAGTTAGACCTGGAAGGCTGCTTCCGTTCTCGAGTACGGTGATACTAATGGAAATAAGTTCAATCAGCTGTTTGAATTTATAGAAGGAATATTGTTTGATGTGCATGGACATCAAATTTTATGCATATACATACATGTAATACGTACACACTCACCGGTCACTTTCACCTCCCGATGCTGCAGAACTGCCTTAATTCTTCTGAGCATGGATTCATGGATTCATGGGTTCATGGCTATGATAGCATCAGCCAAATCTCCCACTCTCTCCCACGGCTCTGTTGGACTGAAATCTGGTGACTGTGTCTGTGAAACACTGTAATGTTCAAGAATCCGGTTTGAGATGATTGGAGCTTTGCTGACACGGCGCATGGTGACTTCAGCAGGTCGTCTGTACCATGTCTGCAAGCTTTGAGTCGCTGCCATGTGATTGGCTGATTAGATGTGGGCATTAAGCAGCAGGTCCATCCGTGATTGAACAAAGTACCTTTCCATCTCCGTCCTGCAGTTTTCCCTTTCAGAGTTGCTGGAGCTGCTCTCCACTGTAGAACACAGATTTATGAAAAATCCAATTTTACTGGCAAGTTTGTTATTTAAATACATAGAATTTAAAAAAGATCAAAGGTTAGTTTCTATAACGTTTACAGTTTAATATGTCCAACCCCTTCTACTGTATATCGATATAATTCTTATAATTCTTTATATTTTAGAAGCGTGCTGGTGTGGCAGTTAACATGTAAGCAGACATAAAGGCCTTTATTCAGTTATTGATTCTACGCTGATCAGCAGCAACATTAAAACAAGTGACTGGCGAAGGAAAAAGTGATCGTGTCAGCAAAGAGCGACCTTGGATCCTGGCGTTACTTTGACCAGCCCACTAGAAGGAAAGGTGATGACATTCAGCATCTCAGGACACAAACCACTGAATTCAATTCAATTTTATTTCTATAGCACCAAATCACAGCAGAAGTCGCCTCAGGTGCTTCATGAATCTGATCTGCGAGCTTTTGGAGGCAGAGAAGTGAAAGAGTCTGCGAGGCTGAGCCAGTCAGCTGAGCCAGTCAGCTGAGCTTAGCGGCGGTGAAAGGACCCGTGAATTAAATGTTGGCTTTCAGGTCGCTTTTACGTTCTTGTTCTGTTCATCCTCGTGAGTGTTAGTGTGCAGGCTGGTCTCCTCTGGTTGTTTTACTCTGTGGCTTCGTCTTCTGCCGTCTCCACGTCAGCTTTACTTCTTGTCCCTGATCCTCGATCGTCTTCCCTGTGTTCCTCTCCTTCCTGTTTCTCATCTGTAATCACTGCCTCTGCCTTCATCCTTCCTGTGTTTGTTGGTTTCTCCTGTTCTTGTAAAGGCTTGTTTCATGTTAACTTTGCAGTCCCGTTTGTTATGTCTCCACTTAGACAGTTATGATCATTGTTTCCATCGTTGCCCTGAGTCTCGAGCAGGGCCAGTGGATGGCAAAGCTTTCATTGTTGATGTTTATGTTTTCCAGACTTCAGTCATCATCTGTAAAGGATATTTTTCCGAGGATGATTAAAAACAACATGTATAAACGTCCCTGAGGGCGTTCTGAGTAAATGACTGTAACTCACTGTTTCAGGGAATATTTTCCCTCAAACCCAAATATGTGTGCTGTAATATTCTTGCTTTTATAGCCTTACTGACCACTCAGTCACACAGTCGGTGACCCCATGGCAACCTCTGGTATCCAGGGAAAAAGGTGTTGCCCGAGCAGCTGGGAGGTGGTTGTTGGAGGCTGCTGGTCTCCAGCAGATTACCTTATGACCACACTGCTGTGGGGCTGGCTGCCAACTCGAAATGCTGAACGCCAAGCCGCCACAGCTAACAGCTGGATCTCACTCAACTCCCAGCTGCTTCCCAACTTCTCTCGGTGTTCCCGCGAGGACCGGGCTGCTTCCTGTCACAGCATCTGAGCCTCCTGCGTGGCTTCTCCACGACAGCCGCCTATTAAAATCCGTTACCATCCATTATCTCAGCATCTCTGCTGTTCCACATTAAACACCTTCAGCCCCCCAGCAGCATGTTCCTGCTCTGCTGTGGGCAGGATGCTCTTATTACCTCGACTAAGGCAGCATAAACTCAACATGCTGCTTATTTAACATTTTGCATGAAGACACACTTTCTAAAAAAGACGACTTCCAAAATTCCCAATTCTTCCTAATTCCTCCTGGATGACAAATACACGCTTGTTATTTGTGACAGCTGGTTGTAACTGAGGTCTTAGACTACAAGTCACATTTTAGCTCTTTCTCATCATCAGTGTTGGGGAGTAACGGAATACATGTACCGCCGTTACGTATTTAAAATACAAAATATGAGTAACTGTATTCCGTTACAGTTACCGTTTAAAAAGGTGGTATTTAGAATACAGTTACTTTGTTGAAATAAATGGATTACACGGCGGTACTTCCCTGTTTCATATTGTGGCGGGTCAGGACTGTTTGGGTTTTGTTTGACAGCTACGTTCTGTTGTTCCAGGCGGCAGTTACGGTTGCCATGGTTACAGGGCGACACTCTCTCTCTGCGTGTTTCCTGGGTGAGAGAGCGCCTGTTGTTGTTGTTGTGCTAAGCTAACAGGCAGAATGCTACAGGTATAGCTCTAAAGAATGTAGCATCATGGGCAGTGTAGTCCGTGCTGCAGGGAGAATGGACTGCCATACACGTTATGTGTCTGTGAGCGAGGGAGGGAGAAAAAGGAAAAGTACGAGCTGTCATCGAGCAGAAACGGGAGCTGGAAGCATGTAAATATAATAATAACCACTGCAGCCAAGAAGAGAGCCTGACGAGCCCAGCTGTAAGTAAGCTATTAAGACTCGACTGTACACCGTGTTCGTGTTTTCCTCTGAAACAATAAGTTCTGTTGGAGCAGCCTTTCAACGCCTCTCTCTGTCTCTGCTAGCAAAGTTGACCCAGACAACAAAGTAAAGCTAGTTTTCAGCTACGAGCCGACACAGAACCCACCGTATTAGCCAGAGGTCCCTTTACTACGGTTCGGAGCCGCGGACCTTCAGTAACAGTAATAAATCACAGCAATAGTACATTCATGTAGTTGTAAACAGCATGATAATATATGAAGTAATCCAAAGTATTCAGAATACGTTACTCTCATTGAGTAACGTAACGGAATACGTTACAGAATACATTTTGGGGCATGTATTCTGTAATCTGTAATGGAATACATTTTAAAAGTAACCTTCCCAACACTGCTCATCATTAACCACAACCGATTAGGAATTAACTGGACACACAAGCCTTTGCATTTGGGGGAAGCCCGGCTGCCTGGAGAGAAACCACAGGACCCATGGAGATCACGCAATCTTGTTCTACAGACCAGCTGATGTGATTGCCTCAGAGAACATTATTAGATTTCATGCTGCTGATCAATAGCTCTGTTAAAGCTAATGGTTGCCAGGAGGGTCAGTGTGATGTAACAAATCCATGACTGTCCCATGACCCTTGGAATGTGAGGCCGAGCATCACAAACATCCTGAACTCATATGTGCTAAAAATAAAACCGGACGCTTGTTTAATCAAACTGCATCCCTGTCACCTCGTTCTCGTTGTTTCCATGTGGGGAAGCAGCAGCGTTTTAACAAGCAGCACTAGTTTTATTTTATAAATAGGAATTCTTTCTCTCGATACGTGTTCAGTGCTGCGCGTCCTGATGAACAGTTTCAGCACAGTGACAGAAGCTGACATGACTGAAGAGTACGAGGCTGTTTCCACAGCTCTCTCCTCTGCACACCTGCGGTACTCTTTCATCTACTAAACATCAGCATCAATTTCTCACCGCCATAAATCACAGCCGTCCTCGGCGTGTGCGTGCGCGTGTGTCACACACATCAAGGCGCGTTACGCAACGGACGTCGTGTCAGCACGTTCCACACAAAAACCTCTCCTCTCCAAACGGATCCTGCTTTGTGTCTCTGAGCATAAGTTACAGCAGCATGAATATAAATGAGCGTTGTGACTAAGCGTTCTGCGACCGTCGGGGTAAACAGCAGATCTCAGAGCGCCGCAGAATAACTCCACCTTCCCAAAGTGGCGGAGAGCATCGCAAAGTTTTGTAAGTGAAAGGAGGAGAAACGAAAGAAATAAAAAAATCATTGATGTTCTGCAGGTTGACTTGAGACTCATCGCTATGGTAACAGGCCACGTGCCTCGCCACCTCCCATCTCTTTCTTCCCTCGCCTCCCACAGGAAGATGACACTGGCTCCTTCTGCGTGTCACCGCCGCTGCCGAGAAATCGCTCGTTTGGATGTTGAATAACCACGAGGTGACAGATCTCCACAAGATCCACCCACCGCCACATCACACCCTTTAAATAACGGCCTTCTATTTATCGCTCCTGTCCATCTCCCGCGGTATTACTCTCCTGCTCACCTGCTTTCAGTGAAAACAAACAGAGAAGTTAGCGCAGCTCGATGCTCATTTCCCTCCTAATAATCCAAACGATCTCGCTGCGGTTTGTTGCTCGTTTGTCTCTGAAGTCGAAACTTCCTGTGGGACCGTCGTTAATTTCAGCTGAATGAATTTAATAGGCTGTGGTTCACAGAAACACTCCAGCTAATGAGGGCTCAGGATAATCACGTGTAATTATAATCATTTTCATATTTTGGTGACCAGAGTAAACAGGAGTTTATGGACCGAGCTTCTAATGAACTGTGGGACTCCAGGAAGCCCCGTTGGCCTTGTTGTGTCTTCTTCAGAGGTGCAGCTCGGAGTATTCGGCTACCATATCACTCACACGATTAAACAACACGTTTCCTCCTGTTAAGGCTCAGCTTTGGTTTCTATTGGTCACTTCTGCTGTTCGTCACATTATCGTCTCCCAATAACACTTCTGTTGTGTTTTTTGAGCTTTCTATTCATGTTTCCTTAAACTGTGGCACACTCGCCCCCTCAGGACCGCCGTACACTGGAGCTGTTGTATGGAGCGCTTAAGTTAAAGCGACATCCTTACAATGAACAAATCAGCTTCCTAACGATGTCAGAACCTTTAAAATAGTCAAAAATAATGCAGCAGATTCTTGACTTGAAAGGAGAAACAGGCTTTTTGTTGGTCTGTGACAAATTAAATCAGCAATCAATACGATCAATAATGTTAATCTCCAAACGTGTAGGCAGAGCTAGCAGACGATTCTGACACATAATGAAGCTGATGTCATCTGTGACGTAAGTGTGCATGAGGGTGAAGCATGCTCCACCTGTATTCTGCACGGACACTCACAGGAGTCACTCTGCGTTTTTCCAAAAAGAAATATTTGTGGATATTTATGGCATTTTATAGCATTTATAGCAGAAAACCCCCGAGAACAATATTGGAGTTTTTGTGTCTGAGCTTTAAAAAGTCCCCGTGGGGTTTACGTGGCCTAAACATGAACCATGTGACATGAATGAGATTCCCTTTAGTGTTAAGTACGAGTTAGGCTTTGGATTAGAAAAGGATTGAGCCAACGCTGACATGTGCATGTCTGTTTGTACTTTATTACTACATTTGTAACCTGTTCTGAGTTACCATTAAGATAACTTTTACCCTGTGGTCTCCAGTCAAGTCAACTGGCTTTATTGTCATTCCAGCCATGTGCAGAGGGACGGTACACAGTGAGACGAGACGACGGTCCTCCAGGACCACGGTGTGTCATTGCTGTGTGCAGGCAAGAGTAGGACCCAAACACAAACTCACAGAGACAAAAAGTAAACTCAAAAAACAGCTTTATTGCTGGCGTGGAGTGGGACACGAAAAACAATACAAAACTAAACTGGGGAAACTAAAGCACAAGGAACCACAGGGAAAAATCACACAGTTATGAGGGAGGACGCAACACTGACAAAGAGAAACATGGGGCTTAAATACACTGAGGGATAACGAGGAGAGCCACAGGAGGAGAGCACAGCTGGGAGTAATTAGGCAGGACGAGACAAGGGAAGCAAAACTAGGCTGTATCCCAATTCAGGGTCTGCAGCCTCAACGATCCTCAAGGGCCGCGCACTTAAAGAGCGCTAAGGCCGGAAGTGCGAGGCTTGTGAAATGGGACGGTCTAGCCTCCGTTGCGCTGCCCAGGTTGCCTAGCAACCATGATACTAACAGCTGGAAACGTTTCATACAGCTTTGTTTGACAGAAATGAAGGAGAAAATCTTTTGTTCATTTGTTTCTACATGAGCTTTGATCATTCTCTGATTAAGCTCAGCTATTGAACGGCGTCTATTTTAAAGTAAAGGCTTTAAAACCAAGTTAGTACAAACGTCACTAATGTCACATGACTTTGCCGACATGTGGCCAACAGGAATGTTTTAATGTTCTTCGTTATTAAACATTTGCACATAAATAAGTGACATAATATTCAGTACTTACTTAAAGTTTACTCTTCGGCCGCCCCTCATCCGCCGTTTTTTTCGGCAAAATTATCCACACCACCGCCGCGCTATGCATTCTGGGATATGTTGGGCCACGAAGTCTACACCGCCACGTCCTTAAAATTCAGGGAAATGAAGGACGCATCTGAGGGCCGCATTTCGAGCAGCCTTTGAATTGGGACAGCCTTCGTCGCGTCGCTGTGACGTAATCGGCCTTAAAATGCGGCCTTTAAGGCTGCAGACCCTGAATTGGGACACAGCCCTAGAAACATTAACACAGGACAGAAAGTAAAACAGGAAACACACTGACGGAGCTCAAGACATGTAAACTTAACAGACTGGGACAGAACATAGGGACCTGAAACATGGGACAGAAAGGCACAGTAGACACAACATGAACATAACAACGCCACAGGGGAAGAGTAAAACAAAACGCAGGAACACAGGACCTTTCAAAATAAAATGGGAAACATAAGAAACACAAACATGAAACACATGAAGGACACAAGGGGAATCTAATAAACAAATAACTTAGATAACCTAATGAACAAAATAAACTCAAACTTAAGACGCTGGGACAAAAGACCCAGGATCATGACAGGGTGCTACAGGTAACAATCAGCACAGGACTGCATGAAGTACAAAGTGTGCAAAAATTGCAAAAACCAGTGCAACACCAGAGAGAACCGAACGATACGACACGAGACAACAGACGTGTTTTGATTGCTCAGGTCTGGCGTTAGGTCATCACCAAGAGTTCAGAGGGTTAAACTTTCAAAACTGGCTAAATTTATTGTTTTGCCAGTTTTTCAGAAATGTCTTTATTTTAGTTTGTATGTGTTATAAATAACATATTTGAAAAAATAAAACAAGTGAAAATGTGTTTTTTCATCAATAAATAAAGTAAAACTAGTTCGTTCCAGCAAACCTGTCGGTTAAACTAATCAAACACATCTAATATTCTGCTGACAGGTCAAGTATATGCAGTGAGCTCCTGCACAGCCAGAAATAGAGCAGAGTCTCTTGATCCACGACTTACTGCAGCTTAAGAAGCACGAAGCAAGTCAAACAAAAACACTCAGCTGGGAAAAACACCGACACCTGGTTCAGAACTTCTGCAAACAATAAACATGATTGCATAAAACTGTTTGCTGAAATATGGCTGGGCTAGGATGCCCTTCTGCTTTGAGCCGAAAATCTGCCGCGAGCTGCTGTTGACTCGGGATATTCTGCAGCGGAAACAAAGGCAAACACAGAGAGAGCAGCTTCATAAATCCTGTGATACAAACCCAACCACAAGCAAGTCCAATTGATTCCAGATTGCATTTACCAAAGGATCCTTTCAAGTCCATCGACAGATTGATCGAGTGCTGGGAAGCAAAAGAAGCTGCAGGTAATCATGCACTCAGTGAAAGTCGCTGTAAATAGAAGCTTCAGATAAATGCAATAAGACTGAAATAAAGACAAAAAAGGGCTCAGCACATATGCTCTCTCAGCATGCAATGGCCTGCCTCATGCACTCGTTACAGTCCTCTCCTGAGTCTCAGTGGCAGCTGAAAAACCAGGAGAGACAGCTATAAGTGAGTAAGGGATTCTTCTGGCCCGTCCGCTCAACAACAGGCTTATCAGCAAATCTCGAGGGGCCCTCGTGTTATTTAACAAGCGCTCAGCCTGACCAGCGAAGAAGTGAGGAGGGAGGAAGCGAGGATCTGAGGGCGAGAAGAGAGTGGGACGCTTGTTCTTGAAGTCGGCGATGGCACGCAGACGGGCAGCTTAGAGCTCCCGTCAAGCTTGCTCCAAGACACAATGAAACTTTAATGCAGTTATGCTGCTGCAGCACAGCGATGTGCGGGCTCAGGCGCCTCGGAGATAAGGCTGGAGCCCTGAGGTGCGTGTTTCAGCTGTCACTCAGGTAAACGTGGAGAAACAGCAAAGCAGTGATCCCTGGTCATCAGTCGTCCACGTGAGGGTCTAGATTTCACTTTCTGTGGAGGTCAAAGATGAGCGAGTGTGTTGTGTCAGATTGAACCGATGAGCTTGTCGAGTGCTGGTTAAATTATTTAGCGATGGAGGGGAGGACGGGCAGCGTGCTGTTAACCTCTGAAAAGCTCCTTGAGTGCTGAGCAGGAACCTTTTAAACAGAGTCACAGAGATGAGTGAGAGGGCTTAGGAGTCACAGAGAAAAGGAGAGAGAGAGTCATTCGTTTGCATCAACCACGAGGGGAAACGTGCCGTCCAAACGTCGGGAGATGTTTGCACATGAGACGAGCTCAAACATGTTTCGTTTCTCTTCTGTGAGGTAACATCAACATATTAAAGTGCTGACCTGGAGAAACTGCTGAGGTTGTGGCTCAGGGAGGGAAGCAGGTTGGAAGGTTGGGGGTTTGATCCCGGGCTCAATGCCAAAGCGTCCTTGGGCAACAACTTTGCTCCTGATGCATTCGTCAGAGCGAGCATGTTCGATAGAAACATGAACATATATGTGTTATATAAAGCACAACGAGTGCTCAAGTGGCAAAGTGCTACATAAGAACCAGCCCATTATGTCCAGCAGACGAACCCCCCCTTGTCTCACTTGTAGCTACAGGTTGTGGACGTTATCACTGCAGGCTGTCATTGTAGGAAAGGATCCATCCGTTTTCTTTATACTTTTCCAAAGCATGTCCCAGCTCTCAGTGTAGGAGGCAGGGTACACTGGACGGGTTGCCAATCTGTTGTAGGGATACCACAAAGACACACAATCATGTGCACCTACAGCCAGTTACAGTGTCTTGCAAAAGTATTCAGCCCTTTGAACTTTCCCACATTTTGTCTCATCACAGCCACAAACATGAATCAATGTTATTGGACTTCCAGGTGAAAGACCAACACAAAGTGGTGAACACGTGAGAAGTGGAACGAAAATCAGACATGATTCCAAACATTTTTTACAAATAAATAACTGCAAAGTGGGGTGTGTGTAATTATTCAGCCCCCTTTGGTCTGAGTGCAGTCAGTTGCACATAGACGTTGCCTGATGAGTGCTAATGACTAAATAGAGAGCACCTGTGTGTAACCTAATGTCAGTACAAATACAGCTGCTCTGTGACGCCTCAGAGGTTGTCTAAGAGAATATTTGGAGCAACAACACCATGAAGTCCAAAGAACACAGCAGACAGGTCAGGGATAAAGTTACTGAGACATTTAAAGCAGGCTTAGGCTACACAAAGATTTCCCAAGCCTTGAACATCCCACGGAGCACTGTTCAAGCCATCATTCAGAAATGGAAGGAGTATGGCACAACTGTAAACCTACCAAGACAAGGCCGTCCACCTAAACTCACAGGCCGAACATGGAGAGCGCTGATCAGAAATGCAGCCAAGAGGCCCATGGTGACTCTGGACGAGCTGCAGAGATCTACAGCTCAGGTGGGGGAATCTGTCCATAGGACAACTATTAGTGGTGCACTGTACAAAGTTGGCCTTTATGGAAGAGCGGCAAGAAGAAAGCCATTGTTAACAGAAAACCATAAGAAGTCCCATTTGCAGTTTGCCACAAGCCATGTGGGGGACACAGCAAACATGTGGAAGAAGCTGCTCTGGTAAGATGAGACCAACATGCAAAACGCTGCACATGACTCTGAACACACCATCCCCACTGTCAGATATGGTGGTGGCAGCATCATGGTCTGGGGGGGCTTCTCTTCAGCAGGGACAGGGAAGCTGGTCAGAGTTGATGGGAAGATGGATGGAGCCAAATACAGGACAATCTTGGAAGAAAACCTCTTGGAGTCTGCAAAAGACTTGAGACTGGGGCGGAGGTTCAGCTTCCAGAGGGACAACGACCCTGAACATAAAGCCAGGGCAACAATGGGATGGTTTAAAACAAAACACATCCATGTGTTAGAACGGCCCAGTCAAAGTCCAGATCTAAATCCAATCCAGAATCTGTGTCAAGATCTGAAAACTGCTGTTCACAAACGCTGTCCATCTAATCTGACTGAGCTGGAGCTGTTTCAAAGAAGAATGGGCAAAGATTTCAGTCTCTAGATGTGCAAAGCTGGTAGAGACAGACCCTAAAAGACTGGCAGCTGCAAAAGCTGGTTCTACAAAGTATTGACTCAAGGGGCTGAATAATTACACACACCCCACTTTGCAGTTATTTGTTTGTAACAAATGTTTGTAATCATGTTTGATTTTCGTTCCACTTCTCACGTGTTCACCACTTTGTGTTGGTCTTTCACCTGGAAGTCCAATAAAACTGATCCATGTTTGTGGCTGTAATGTGACAAAATGTGGGAAAGTTCAAGGGGGCCGAATACTTTGCCACTGTAATGACTAATTAACCTGAGATGTAGGTCTTTGGATTATAGCTGATTTGGGGATGGAAACCCAGGAGAGGGACAGTACTAACCCTCCTAAAGAAATGTTGAAAATATTCTGTAATGGTTTAAATAAATATTGCTTCACTACCTTTCATATCCCCATCAGTTTTTGTTTAGATTATTTTGCATGTTTCTATGATATGAAAGGTTGGAGCACAGATTTTACACAGAACTTGCATATTAATCTAAATTGCTAAAAAGAGCCTGATAAAGAGGTCCTGATCAAGTACTTTAAATTTCAACCTCATCACTTTTTAATCAAACAGGTGGAAAATTGGAAACCTTCCAGCCAATGAGATCTTTTGAAACGTTTAGGAGACGTACTGACTGTGCTGTGACGTCTTCTTCCATCACATTTAATGAAATCATTATGAAAGGAACTAGAACATAGAAGTGTTTCCCCTTTAGTCCACGGCACCACTGCAGTGTCTGCAGGGCTTTGTCAGCCTTTCCCTCTCACTCTTGCTTCACTCTTGTTCTGCCCAGATAGTCGTTTGTACTCGGAGGTCAGCCCTTGATCTTTTTGTCAGGGTCGACTAAGCATTGATCTGTCCCTCTGCTGCTTCCTCTCTCCCATCATCCCCTTTGGACCTGAAAAGACTTGTCAGTCAGCTCAGAGCTAAAGAAACACAATCACCTGGAATCTTTAGGGTTTGATCTTCGGCCAGAAGTCGAGGCGAAAGAGCATTAAGCATCCTCAGCATTAAGAAAACAGTTTATTTGGTCTTTTTGTGGCTCCCGACCCATTGCAGCTCATCAGGTTCAGTTTTAAATGGACTGAAATCATCTCTGACAGGATGAAACGATGTGGTGTCCCTGGGTGAGTTGGTGTCATCTAAAATTGAGGTCACCTGTGATGTGCCTTTAAATCTGTATATATGATGCCAGTAATGTTGTGGGGATGGAGCTGGACTCCTTCAAGGTGGTGTTGGAGAGGTGGATGTTGGATAACACCTCCCACCCACTCCATGACATGCTGGTCAGTCACAGGAGTTCAGTGAGAGACTGAGATTACCCATGATGCACCACTGAACGACACAGGAAAACCTTCCTGCCTGTGGCTCCCTGCACAACTCATCCACTCAACACACTGGTTACTGCTACAGCTACACATGTTCTTTTTCAGCTATTTATTAATAAGTGACTTTATATATATATATATATATATATATATATATATATATATATTTATTGTGCTATTCTTAGTTAGCGTATTGTCTGTCTTGTTAATGTTTGTTTATAATGGAGCACTGTAACAAAAATAATTTCCCCAGGGATCAATAAAGTTTTCTGATGATGCCTGTGGAAAATATGAACGTGCATAGAATCAGTTTATATGTATATTTATTTGATAACACATGCCTGTGGCTTTCACATACAGTAAGCCTGAGTAATGCATTGCTGTATCCACTACATTAAAAGACAAAATAAAACTTTTTGACTGTTATTTGAATTCAAGTTCAGAAACACTGAGAACGTTTCACCAAATCAGAAATGTCGCCTGTGTGCACGTTTTTCTGTCCACACAGAAATGCACTTTGAGTCAGTAAAAACAAAACTCTGAGAAGTGTGACCCTTTCACCCGTTTTGTAGTCCGACTGTGCACCATGTGGTTGTTTGCAGGCTTCTGATTGGCTGACATCTCTATATGCTTATGGTTATGATGTGGATGGAGACATTTTTAGAAATGAAAGCTGAAGTTTTGTTTACACTGCACATATACAGAGCAAAGATCCAGCTTGACTGCAGTGACTACTTTAGTCTTTGGAGCAAATACTGTCCTGATAACACGACAGGAACAGCCTTTACTTCCTAGAATATGAGGTAACATGAAGTATAGCCGTGCATAAAGAGGTAAGAGTCCCTTTGTAACGGTCACAGAGTGGCTGAGGCTGACTGTGAGGAAACACGCAAAACAAACCTTTGATTAAAAAAGGACGAGCTGTTTATTTAAACAGGAGAAAACTAAACAAAAACTTCTTCTGGGTGAAGATTAAAACATGAAGAAACCCTGAACGTGAAGCCCTGACATGGATACATGTCAAACCTAGAAACATGACGTGAACGACCGGACGAGGAATGAATGAAATACTAAATACACACAGGAGGTGATCGGGGGGGAAACAGCTGATTACAATGAACATGGAACAGCAGACCTCTTCAAAATAAAACAGGAAGCATAATGAGACGCGAACATGACAACACGTGAAGGGTGAGGGAGACAAACACAGGGGTGAAGATACAAGGAGCGTCTAAGAAACAATGAACTAGAACAGCAACCTAGAAATGAAGTCAGGTAACCCAAAACATCAAAGTATATAAAAATGCTGAAAGGCGTGGGGTCAAACGTGGGGTCAAACGACCCAGGATGGAGACAGTAACACTGTAACCATCTTTGTATTTTTCCAGGAAAAGGAATAATGCTTTTCTTTGGAATAATTGTTTGGAGTTATATTCACACTCAACCATTTAAATCATGTGACCCGAGGTCGGGTGGCAGCCGTGTGGCAGCCGTGTGGCTCGACAGAATACATTTCATTTTGTTTAAGCTCGATTAGAACAAAACAGCACAAAGACGGAGCCCAGATGAGTAACTCAAAACACAACAACGCTTTAAAAGGCGGTGAAGCGGTTGCCATGGATCCCACAGCCCATCTGGGCAACGCAGCCATTCATCTTGGCTGACAGTTAATTTATTCCTGAGGCTGTTGAGGATGCACCGTGCAGGCAGAAACATTTACAAATGTGCAGTTTGACTGTGTTTATGATCTGTGTGGGCTTTTGTTCTGATCTGTGCTTTGTGAGGAACCACATGCTCAGTGGTTCTAGTCGAGGATCAATGAGTCGTGGATCAGTCTCAGGGCAACACTGTGGATCACAGGATGGACTTTCTCTTATTTAGTAACTGGGCTGCGAGCAGCTGCAGTGCAGCACTCAGTGCAGAATGATGATGTTTGGAAAATCAGGGATTTTGAAGCATTGACATTTTCGTATTTTACACTTACTCACAGCCGACTGTATTAGGGGTGCAACGATACACAAAATTCACGGTCAGTTCGGTTTGATACTTTGGTGTCAAGGTTAGATATTTTTTCGATAGAAAAATATGTTCATGCTTTTTTAATTTGTCATTTATTAAAATTATAAATATATATTTTAACTCAAAAGTATGTGGGTGGCTGTAGCTCAGGTGGCAGAGCAGGTCAGCCACTAACCAGAAGGTCGGTGGTTCGATCCCAGGCTGCTCCAGTCTGCATGCCAAATATCCTTGGGCAAGATACTAACCCCGTGTTGCTCTCCAATGCATCCATCGGAGTGTGAATGTGTATGAATGGTAGACTACTTAGCACTTAGGTCAGAAAAAAGTGCTGGTGTGATTGGGTGAATGAATTAGTTGTATAAAGCGCTTTGAGTGCTCAGACAGAGTAGAAAAGCGCTATATAAGAACAAGTCCATTTACCAAGTACAGTTTTTAATTTAATGTTGCTGAAACAACAAAGTAATAAAAAAATAAATCTATCTGATGGAGAAATCCCTCATCTTTGGAAAAGAAAGTTTATTACAGAGAAATGTCTCTTTCCAAAATAAAAGCTCTACTATACGCTTCTTCTGGGCTATATTCTCAGCAGCATATTAAACATATCAGGTCCCCATAAGGAGAATCATGTGCTAACGGCTGTCTAAATGACTCGGGTAAAGTTTGTAGCATGCGTGCTTGTTGTTTTTGTCTGCTTCCACTTGTCTTTGCACGAGGATGATGTCGGAGTAAATGTGCAGTCATATTCGTTGTGTTCCCACTAGTGCTGTCAGCGTTAATCTGAAATGACGTTAACGCCACAACACGGCAAATCTCCGTTAACGAGCTACCGCGGATCGCCCCGTGCGTGGGGCTGGACGGCCAACACGTTAACGAGCTAACTGCGCTAACGCACTAGTTCCCACCAATGTAATTGAGCATTGCTGGCACATTCAACATACTGTTTTACTTTAGTCCATGACGCGCTTACCTTCAGGGTCATACGTCACATGAAAACCAAAATAGTTCCAAACGCCAGATCTGAATGAGGGTGGGGGAGGTTCAGTTTGCCATGTTGCAACGAGCTTAGCTTCTGTCTGCTAGCTTGCGCTGTGCTCAGTGGATCTGCGCTCGACAGTGCAGCCTAGGCGGAGTAGTCGAGCGCAGATCCACTGAGCTCTCAACACAGACAGCATCGTCAGAAGAAAAGTTGATAAAATAAATTAAAAGTTTTGTATTGTTCAATACATATGCGTACCGAACCGAAAGCACTGTATCGAACGGTTCAATATCGATACGAGTATCGTTGCACCCCTAGACTGTATCACATTTTGACACAACAGCTGTTTTCCAATGAAACAACCAGTGGAAGCTGGTTTGTGACTGAACACGTCTCCACAACTCAGTCCTATGGAAAATCTATTGCGGAAACCAAGAAACCTAAAGGGTTTAGAGAGTTTCTGCTAAGAGGCGTGGCCAAAATACCTCCTGAGATGTGTGCAAAGCTGGTGACCAACGACAGGAAACGTCTTACAGTTGTGCTTACAAAGGGTTTTGCCACCATTGGGAAAATGGAAGTGAGCGACCTTACAAATTCCTCTGTACCATGTGTCTGTGTACCGTCTGAGTTCCTACAAGCCGACCTTTTCATAGCGCCACACAGTGCGAGGCCATAAATCCTGTGTTACTGCTGGCTTTTCTAAACTGGCTGTTTTTTAAACACACTTTCCAATATCCCATTTGTAGCTTTTTCCCTCTATGACGCATGATGAATGTCATGGCTTGGCGCCAGGGAAGTGGCATTTTAGTCTGTCAAACATTTCTCTGCTATCTGCGTCAGTTTGATGTTTTGATGAGTCACAGTGAACTGGACAAACCTGAGTGGGAGGATTTAGCCCGTGTAAATAATGACGCTCCTGATCGTGAAGTGTGATGTTTGTTCTTCGGGCGTCTTCTGATCACTTTTCTCTCGAGAGGAAAAAAGTAAGATTGAGAATCCACTCCACCTCCTGAACTGCAATCAGTCAGCAACGCTCCACCGAGTCCGGGTTTTATTGTTTCCTCTCTCAGCTGCATGCGTGTAAAGCTAATTGCCAGGCTCCCCTCCTCTGAGCCCTTCATAACTCTTGTTTACATTACTTTATTCAATTATAGAAGATGTAGCGATTGTTCAGTTTTCACCTCGCAGCATCACTTGGAGGAAAAATTAAAACTTAATACTGAATCAACATTTTTATGTCTGCAGGCAATGTGTGTGTGAGCAATGCCATAATGGTTAATAATAGAAAACTCTCTTTTAAATCAGTGACATTTACCTGTGTCTGTTTTGCGAGCGTGTAACTCCTTTAACCCTCGTGCAGCCGAGCCGATTGCAGAGGTCACTTGATGGGAGACGGCGTGTAACTGTGGCCTGATTAAGTGCAGACAGATTGCCAGCACATTGCAATCAATCAGTCATGCAAAGCAGTCTGTGCTGATGAGTGCAGCTGGTTGCATGAGAGGACTCGACACTACAGTCGTAACTTTCATCCTTGCATGCAGAGAAAGTGCGGCGTGAGTTACATACACTTACATGTATTTGGCTGAACACACTGCCTGTGGAAATATCATCCAATCTGCAATGAACTGCAAAACTTTTTGACTTGTTAACAAATGAAAGTGAACATGCCTCACAGTCAGATATTCAGAGATGTTGTACCGCAGCGCCAGAATTTAATAATCACGTATAAGCGTTGCAGCATTCAGCGGAGCAAACCTCATTTGAATGAACTGAAAGAGATAAATTAGAAATTTATTTTCCTTAACTGTATTTTTTCAGCAGTAACTCACACGGGGATACAAACGAAACAACTTCCAAGCAGCCATATGGTGTGAATGTATAGATTTCTTTGCACAGACAGGACGGCCCTAAAAGCAAATTATGAGTCAGCCAGTGTTCACACTGCAAGTGAAGATTTATGACAGCCGAGCAGGCAAACTTCTTCCTGCCTTCTGTTTTCCTCTCAAAGCATAAAATCCCTCTGGTATGTGTTCACAGCTTCTGGCAGCAGGTGCATTTGCCCCGGCCAACGTTTCCTCAGATCTTTCAGTCAGTCATTGGGAGATGTGGGTGGCAGTTTGCTAGCCTACTGGTCCTAACATTGTTCTGCTATTACAGTGCAAAACATGCAGGAGGTGCACTCTGCCTTGCTGCATGGAAACATTTTCTGCATCAAATCAAACGATCAGCATGTCTGTGCATTTTAAAGACTTGTCTCCTGAAACATTCATAGCAAGCAAATAATGTTGTAGGAAGTGTTACTGATCTGGTGAAGTGTAAGCACAGATTGCAAACAGCTCTAACCGTGTGTCACTCGTGCAAATCAAGGCTCAGAAACCTCTAAAAAATGCACTAATGCTAGCAAAGTAACAAAGGAGATGTTCATGTAAAAATCGGTTAATCATTCAGGCCGCGCAGTAACACGCTCTGTGCCGTTCACATGGCTAATGCATGCACGACAAACTTCATCAAGAACAGACTCGTCTGCCGTGCTCCTACGTTTCCTTTCAGACACGCGCTCACATCCTCACCCAATGAGCTTTTAAAGATCAATAAATGAGCGCTATGCTAGCAGAAGTTCAATTTAAAAACAGCTATTGTTTGGAAAACGTAACATTAATTAATCTAAGCTGGATTTCACCAAAGGCTGACGCTCAGAGACGGAAGTTGGGGAAACATTTTTTCTTCACAGTAGTCAAGTGTTCCCCTCACGGCCTTTTATTGGCATCCTGTCATATTTATTAATGAGTTCTGCTTAATGCTCCTCGTAATCACCACGACATATGAAACCTAATCAGTTGTGCTGATGAGGCCTTTAACTGCACCAATTAGTACATCAGTTGTCGAGTTCTTCTATGCTAGTGTCCTGGTTGCTCTGGATAATCCACAGCTGAGAAAAACGATTTAATGTTCTCTGATGAGCTCGTGTCAGCATCATCGTGTTGCATCTGCACCAAACTGTAAACAAGACGTAACGAATGGTGGCACCACCTGACCTCAGACACAGATATTTGCTTTGTTTCCCGACAAATATGACTCTGAGAAAGCCCTCTTCATCATGAGGAGGAGGAACCAGGGGTTACAAAGTGTCTTGCAGATGTGCAGCAAAGGTACACTTTATGAGATTTGTCAGGTGGATGCAAACAAAACCATGAGCGAGTGTGACTCAATGACCCGTCAGAGCGGTCGTTCTTGATTTCAAATTCAAATTTAAATTTTATTTGTCACACACACACAACCATACACAGTATGAGGTGAAATGCTTGTAGCTGTGCAATGCAATGCCCGACCATTAAATGACAGTTTTACAGTATTTACAATTTACAGGTTTAACTTAGAAATTTACAGTAAAAAATGTGCAAATAGCAGAAAGAGATTATCAATTGTAGGAAGTGTGCATGAAGAAAAAACAGAGTGTGTGATGTGTGTGAGAGTCCAGTCTTATAGTGATAATGATTTGAACCATTACTGCGGTGCTTTGCATGGTTGCCATTAAAAAAAAGTTTGTTTTTTGCACATTTGAAACACTTAAATATTTCAGATCAGTGAACAAATTGTAATATTAGAAGAAAAAAAATAACCCAACTAAATGCAGAATGGAGTTTTTAAATGATGATATCATTTATTAAGGGAACGTTATCCAAACCTAGTGCGCGCTGGAAAAGTAACTGCCCCCTTATTAATGAATTAATTGTGATTAACCACATTTTTCTTTTCACCAACCACACCCTGCCAGACCTGCTGAATCGAGAGGTCACTGAAACCTGTCATGATCCTGGGTCTTTTGTCCCAGCGTTTTAAGTTTGAGTTTATTTTGTTCATTAGGTTATCTAAGTTATTTGTTTATTAGATTCCCCTTGTGTATCCAACCCCTGTTAAGTCTCCCTTGTCCTTCATGTGCTTCATGTCTGTGTTTCTTATGTTGTCATGTTTGCTTTTCATTATGTTTCCTATTTTATTTTGAAAGGTCCTGTGTTCCTGCGTTTTGTTTTACTCTTCCCCTGTGGCGTTGTTATGTTCATGTTGTGTCTACTGGGCCTTTCTGTTCCATGTTTCAGGTCCCTATGTTCTGTCCCAGTCTGTTAAGTTTACATGTCTTGAGCTCCGTCAGTGTGTTTCCTGTTTTACTTTCTGTCCTGTGTTAATGTTTCCAGTTTTGCTTCCCTTGTCTCGTCCTGCCTAATTACTCCCAGCTGTGGCTCATTCCCTCGTTATCCCTCTGTGTATTTAAGCCCCATGTTTCTCTTTGTCGGTGTTGCGTGCTCCCTCATAGCTGTGTGAGTTTTCCCTGTGGTTCCTTGTGCTTTAGTTTCCCAGTTTAGTTTTGTATTGTTCTTCGTGTCCCACTCCACGCCAGCAATAAAGCTGTTTTTTGAGTTTACTTTTTGTCTCTGCGAGTTTGCGTTTGGGTCCTACTCTTGCCTGCACACAGCCGTATTGTGACAAAACCTGTCTGACAAAGTGAAGTGGGCTAAAATATCTTACAAAGCAAAACATGATGTTATGATATATCATTCCTAAAAAACAGCTGAGAAACAAAGTCGTTGACATCTATCAACCTGGATTGGATGACAAAGCCATTCGTAAGGTTTGGGGACCCACAGTGGGAGCCGTTATCCACAAATGGAGAACACTTGAAAGATTGGCGACACTTCCCAGGAGTGACTGACCTACTAAAATGAGTCCAAGAGCACATCAGCCAATCATCTAGGCAGTCGCAAAAGAGCCTAGAACCGGACGAACCGGAGGCTTCACACGTCTCAGTTGAGGTCAGAGTTCATGATTCAACAATAACAAAAAGATGCAAAAGTGGAGAAAACCACTGCTGACCAAAAAGAACACAAATTTTCACCAAAAAACCATCTTGATGACAAATGAAGACAAATGTAACTGAGCTCTGAACCTTCTGAGAGACGATGTAAAGCAAGAACACGACCACGTCTTCCTCACAGTATCTCCACCAATACATCAGAAGTCAAACAGTCTCAAAGGTCTGTCTGCATCACGTTTGTCACGACCGCACTAGTGCTGAGTTTACTAGTGCAGCCTATTTTCATGGCTCTTCTCAGGGGTCCCGAACAGGCTTAGCATAATAACTTTACATGGATTCAACAGTCATTTATTTCTGAGCCACGTCGCTGAATATTACCGTATAAAAGTCAGCCGGGGCCTTTTCTTCTTGAGGAAAACCACGTTAGAGTCCAATAACAATTGAGAACGAAAAAGATTTGTGGCCTATTTTCACGATAAACTTTAGATTTGTCTCCCTGACAGGAAACACACACACACACACACACACACACACACACACACACACACACACACACACGCAGCAATAAATGGACAGTAGATGGAAACAATGTATCTCAATTAAAAGGAGTTTTAAAGCCAGTGGCTCTCATAATTGAATAAATTGGGTTCTAGAAGTGTTTCTCATTACATTTAATTCATCAAAGTGCTCACCTTAGACTAAGAGCATCAATGCAAACAGCAGGTTTTACATAATAAATATTGGTGAAGGATTAGAAAAAGGATATCCTCCAGTAGCTGAACGACTCTGCAGAACTTCACAAAGAGGCAACTTGTGGTTGGATATTTTATGATGTGCGAACACACACACACACACACACACACACACACACACACACACACACACACACACACACACACTCCTTCTTGTCTGATAAAGCAGGAGAGCTGCATGCGAGGCACTGGGTTGCTGAACTAAGCAGACACGACTCTGAAGTGAAGACAGTCTCAGGCTCAGGCAGCCGGTGCAGCTGCAGAGAAGCAGAGCCGGACACTGTGCAGTGAAAGAACAGCAACAAATGCTGCAGCCCCTCCACTTCTCTGTGATCCATTCATTGTTTCAAAAGAAGTTGTGAGCACGCCGTCACTTAAAGTGCCATCGGATCAAAGTATCATGCTGCTGCCTATAAGCTGCAGTTAAAGCTAAACCAGCCTGCAGCCCCAGCATGCACCTACACCCAGCCGGTGCCTGTTCATGTGCTCCATGTAAATTCATCATATTTCTTTTTAAAAGCCACTCCAGCCTGTGCGTGTTTTGCATAAGACGTGTTATGTTCTTGATGAATATTAATGATCTTGTGGAGATCTCAGTACGATTGTTGCTGTTATGAAAGGTAATTTCCATTTCTAAAAACACGGCTGACCCCCCCCCCCCCAAACTTCCCATCCCCCTGTTACAGCTGAGCAAGTAATAAGAATCAAAGCACCGTGGCAATTACATACAAGGGCATCTCGAGACAACAGAGGGGCAATGCATAAACAGCGAGTGTTTCACCTCTCAAACGGTACAATGGATCAAAAACGCTTCTTGTTATATTGTGCTTTGGAGCTAAATGATCAGATTTTAAATTGCACTATTGTATTGATCTGAAAGATAAAGCCTGTTAGCCAGAACTGCAGAAGAATTTATCTTTCTGAAGGAACAAGGAGCAAGTCCATCGTTCTGACAGCTGTGATGTATCATAATAATATGTTAGGGAAGAACAGGCCACGCAGCCTGCTGCGGTGCGACGGGGCACCTCTGCAAATCTTTCAGGTTTTTTTCAAGATACATTTTCTCGGCCATTGATTAAGACAAATCTTTTTTGTCTTAATCAAGTTTTGGCTCAGTAACTCGGTCTAAATGTGAGAGTCAGAAGCTTCCATATATGTTTGATCACTGTTTAATTCCTTTGTACCCTTTGGCTTCCTTTCTAAGTGGCCCTCTGTCACAAGAACAACAAATTCATGACGTTTGTATATAAAAATAAGATTTAACAAACCAACACCATCTAAAATGAAGCTGCTGTGGCAGAAGTTAGCCAAGAGCACAACTCCCCAATAAAGTTTAGAGTTCATGACACGATGACCTGTCACAAAACTGAACATTCTTGAACATGAGAACAACTTTATTCAAATAACACGTCTCAATCTGACAGAGCAGCTCTGGATGATTCGATGTGTCTGTGATATCACAGATGTAAACACAGAATGAGCCTTTCTGGAGAAATAAGATGGAAAAAAGTAAAAAGTTTAGTCTTTAGTTGTTGTTACTTTGTGTTCTGGTTTCTGGTGGTTTAGTTATACTAGCTCTATCGTCTATGTAACACAACTTCCTGTTTTATGCTGATAGCCATTTGTCTCGTGTTAGACTTCCCCATGTCCTGTTACCAGATTTAGTTCAGCTGTGTCTAGTTTCCCACACGTGTCCACTCATCTTTCTGCATATATCCAACCAGATAAGTTCCTGAAATCAGAGGAGTTCCCCCCACCACCCTTCACACTGACCGTACTGATTTAGCCCGTGCTTGCATGTTGTCGGGCCATCGGTTTCCTCTCCATAGTTTAAAAAGTATGATGCGCTCTGTCTCTATGACTGCCCGTCTTTACCCAAAACCTTTACAACTGTTATTACCACGTGTGGGCTTATTCAGATGATGCAAATGCACACATTGTCACGGTCGACCGTGGGGGTGAGAGGAAGGACGACCCAAATGCAGGTTTATTTACAGTGAATGGAAAAAACAACAATAAATCCCCGTGCTCGCTGCTCTCTGGCTTTCCACGCACTTCCTGCAGGAAACAATAAAAGCAGCAGTCAGGACACTCAGCTGTTGCAGGCATGCACTCGCTGACTTAACTAAACTGGAAGACTAACGTGGAGTCTCACACAACAATCCCGCATCAGTGGAAGCTCCAAGACTCTCCTAAATAGCTCCCCCGACGAGCGCTGATCAGCAGCAGGTGTTGCAGGGGTGTGGCCCTGCTAGGGGATTGGCCACACCCACCAGGCCTGAAGGCACCTGTAAACAAGTGTTGGCAGACACACCTGCATGCTGTTAACGAGTCAGCCGGCCCTAACTAATCGGACTAATTTGAAGACTGAGATCAGATTAAAACATAGACACAATCAATAAGATTAGAAGCTTCATATTAGAGCAAGATAACAAATCATATAATGACTCACGCTGTGTGGAGACCTACAGTATGTTTGATATTAATGTCAAGTTATTTTTCAGTTCAATAAGAGCAGAGATTTCTTCACGTTAACACAAAGTGCATCACCTGCTCCACAAAACAGGAAAAAACCCTGTTAGAGCCAATCTATAGAGAAATATTTTTGATACTGTTTCAGTTATTATGTTCCATGTTTGATTTTGTATAATACGTTGTTAGAGAATAAATGCTGCGCGTTTAATTTGTGTCGGGTACGAAAACATTACAGCGAATGTGTGGTAGCAGGTTAGAGTGAGCCAGGACGGCAATGGAAATGTGCGCTGTAGCAGCAAATAGTTTTTTGACCGTGACATCTTTTGTTTGTATGTACGAGTCAGAAATAAATCTGAACAGCTCACATTTAGAAGTGGAAGAATTATTTTTTCGAGGCTTGGGACAGAAATTCGCCACTACAACCCCACTGTCACTAATTATGAACGTTTGTGTTTGGAATAACAAATGTTTCAATGACATCAAGATACCGTAGAGTGAATCGTGATTGTGGAACAACAGCAAACAAAACATGAATATCTTATTTATTTGTTTGGTTTTTACAGCGTTTTTGGCGTTTTCTGTTCTCGTTAAGTCACAGTTTGAGAGAGAAAGTAAGAGATGGAAACATTTATTGTTGCTGTTTGTAGTAATGAGGTGTGGTGTCTCTCCTTCATCCTCAGAGCCTTTTGACAAATCAGACATGTTAGTGCTGTGGAGGGATACAAAGAGAAGGCAGACTGGCAGGAAAGTTAGAGGTGGACCTCTGCACATCTGCTCCTGGCTATTTCCACAGTTATGAAACGTAGCTGCAACACGAGAGCACAGAGACACGATGCTTTCTTATTCTGAGCTGCTGACAACCTCACAGTTTCTCTGCTAATCACAGTAACAAATGTCCTCTTAGGTATTATTTTTGCATCATATCCTTGTTCTATGTGAATTTGACTAACACGCAAAACGTGTATTACAGTAATTCATAAGCAGTAGGGCCACATTTCTAAGCTAAATACTGTAACAGCAAAGGATGCACATATCACCAAGTGCTGTTTCTCGAGTGAGTCATCATTCTATGGATTTTTCTTTTAAATGTCAATCCCAGTATTTCTCCTTGGGTGCTGCAGCTATGGGTCTAAAAACAAACTGCAAACCACCGCTGACAGCTGCTCACCACTGACTCATCTGTTTAAGGAACTTAAATCAACAATAAAAGTGTCGCCCACTGTCGAGCTCTTCAGTGGTGCCGGCTTCCTGGATGTCTGCCTCCATAGACATTTTAGAATAAACAGTATCACTAAAAGGGTCAAATCAATGGGAGCTATTTCAAATGTGTCTGCAGGGTGGCCTTCACACTGAGGCTGGGTGTAATTCCTGGGTATTTCTAGCAGGAAAGCTAAAGGAAAGATTTTAAGGCTTAAAATAGTTTGGATGCTTGTGGCTCATACTGTAGTCTCAAGGCTGTCGAAGATGTTGTTAGAAATCTCTTTTTAATCTCTGTGACAAGAATGTCCATAAACAGCTTTTTGAACCGTACTCTGACAGTGGCTCGCCAAAGTAATCATTGTGCGATTTTGGACCAGTTTAGGCTGGCACTGGCAGTTAACTGGCACATTTTAGGCCAACTATCCGGTCGTTAAGTGATGACGTGACGAATCCTACTTCCGGGCCTAAAGTAGTCTCTGTTTAATATGGCTTTTGTGTTGTTAACATGTTTAATGTTTTGTATTTTCTTCTATTTAATCTCAAAAAGCTCCTAAAACAGTCAGTGATCACTGTTGACCTCCCTCGGCTTTTATTGTCATGGCTGTGTGCAGGCATGCAGGAAGGAAGGACCCAAAATGCAGGACTCACTGAGGCAAAGTTGAACTCAAAATAAACAGCTTTATTGCAGGTTGCAGACTGAACAAAAGACTAACTACACTGGGGGAAAAATAAACTAACAGGCAGGCATAACAGGTAACGGCACACACAGTGAAATCTGAGGGAGAGCAGACGTTAACGACGCGACACTGACACAGAAACACAGGGCTTAAATACACAGATGGCAGTAATCAAGGGATGAGAGACAGGAGGGGAACACACCTGGGAGAAATCACAGCTGACGAGACAGGGGAAACGTAAACTGAGTACACTCACAAAAGACACAGACCTTCACAATAAAACAGGAAACTCAGACACCGGAAACCAGACAAGACGCTGAACTGAACAGACAGATTCACAAACAGATGGGGTGACACCATAGACAGAGATACAGACGCAGACTCAGAGGCAGACCGAAGAGAACTCAAATAATAATCATAACAATAAACTAGAAAATGATAATAATAAACTTAAAGCGCTGGGTCACTGACCCAGGACCATGACATTTATTACCGCTAATCATTTATTTAAGCTCAGTTTAAGCTAACTACAGCCCAGCCCATGCAGCAGTATATGAATGACTAACCTCGTATTGTGGATGGATTATCTCAGTTGTTCTCCTGCTGAAGTTTGGTCCTTTTACAGCATCCTGCCATGCGATTACATTTGTTCCTGACCACCGAGAACACTCACGTTAACTTTTATCGAGTGGGAAAAAAAGTTAGCTTGTTTATGTTATGCTAACATAGCTGTGTCCCTAGCGGTCATGTAGCACATCGTTATATACCAGCTAGCCAAACTTCAGTAACCCTACAAACGTCACTGCTGTTTAGTTTTCTGTCTTCATTTATGTTGGAAGTGATAACAGAGCTGTACGTTTTAATTTGTTTCCAAAACCCCGCAGTCAGGACATGCTATATTGTATTTAGATAGAAGCTAGCGAGCTAACTTTTAACTCCGTTAAATGTCATAAATTCCGTTTTCATGGATGCCTGGATGTTAAACTCAGTTGTTACACCTGGTAGAGCAGAACGCTGATCATTTTATTAAAGATGAAAGACTTTAGACAGTTTTTCAACTCTCAGTAATGCCATAGTGATCGTTTGATATATGGACCTGCAGCGCAGTTTAGGCCCAGACACGGCTAGTGACGTCAGACTTAACGACCGGATGGACTCTGTGTGGTTCCTTAAGATCCAGATGTGGTTAAGTTTCATAACCAACCACTCAGTGCCACGGCAAAATGTGTCCTCTCAGCCTTATTGGAGTGGTTGCTGGAGTTCGCTGGTAGTCACTATGAAATCAACTGTTAAACCTCAACTGAAGGCCTAGAAACCAGTGTTGCCAACTCCTCAGTAAGGAAAATCGCTATTGGCTGTCCTAAAAGTCGCTAGAAGTCGACATATGACGTCATCGCTTAATTTGCATAATTGGTCATGCTAATGTAATTGTAACCTACGCTGTTGGAGAGAGAAATAACATCGTGGAAGAGACATAAAGTGAGTAAAAAACATCCTAAATGCATTTAGAATTTATTTAGAACTACAAATTAAATTTCTTTTAGCAATTATTGTTTTTTTTAATGTCACAATTACAACCCTGCTCCTTTACCCGGGCTTGGACCGGCAAAAGTGACCCGAAATAGGCGCTCTGGTGGAGTTACTTTGTGTGTGAATAGCAGCTGGGGGAGGACTATCCTCCGCCCATGAGCGCTTTAGCACGGGTGAGGTGCCCACGGCAGCACCGCTGCTTGTTGAGCGTAAGAGCGCGTTTTCACGTCAAAGAGTCGTCATAAATAAGTCTCCAATAACACCAGAAAAAGTCGCCAGATTTGTCGCTAGTCGCTTTTTAGAAAAAAGGTCGCTAAGGGTGTCTGAAAACTCGCTAAATATAGCGACAAAGTCGCTAAGTTGGCAACACTGCTAGAAACAGGTCAGTGAGAACCCTGCATAACAAATGCATGTTTCCAAACCAGCTAGCAAGTGGTTAGCAAAAACCTTGTTGTGATTGCTTTGTTTGCTAGCAGCAATGCAACAAAAACCAGGAACATAGAATATTCACTTTGAAATTAAAAGCTGAACCTTCTGAATCAATTCGGTGTCGGTCGTAAGGCACAGCTTTTATGTTCTGTGTTTGTAGTTTTTATTGCTTTTTTCCAAGTTTCACTACTGCTAGGTTGTTTGTTAGCAAGGAGTGCTTGCATGCTAATCAGCGTCGTCCAGGATGTAGTCTTTGCTTGATTTCTTTACGTAACATTGTCAAAACGATGCACCAGCAGACTAGTTTTGTTTGGATCACGACTGTAAATGCTTATTCACATTTCATACAAATATAAGCCACCATTTAAAAAGATGAACCTTTAATTTTGAATTTTACCTTTACTTCATGCACTAATGATGCACAGTGCACACGTCGTCATTTTTGGCTTTTTTTTTTGAAAAGTTTGGTTTGAAAGTCTTTGTTTGGATTAAGGCTGTACTCTGGGTTATTTATGTAATTGATCCATTTAATATGGCTCTCAGATTCTTTCTCAGCATGTAGCATTATTTTTCGGTTGATATTCTGTTTGCAGAAATCTTCAGTCTACTAGTATGACAAGAAGATTTTGATTATAACAGTCGTGTCAGCACAGGCAGTTTAGGGACAGAACAGGCTGTTGATGCTGAGCTTTCATGACTTGTAAAGTAAAAAAGGACGTGGCACAGTGGCACAGTGGGACAGTGGTTAGCATGGTTGCCTCACAGCAAGAAAGTCCTGGATTTAAGACTGGCGCCCTTCGATGTGGAGTTCACATGTTTTGTCACTGCTTGCAGAGGATCTCGCTGTTTTCCTCCCACAGTACAAAGTCATGCATGTTAGGTTAACTGTTGAGTCTAAACAGGCCGTGGATCTGAGTGTGAATAGTTGTCTGTCTCTTCGTGTCAGCTCTGCAACAGCCCGGCAACCGGTCCAGGGTTTACCTCACCTTTTACCCCGTGACAGGAAGCTCCAGCTCCCTGTAACCTTGAACTGGTTTAGTCGAGTTGGAAAGTTAACAGAAGTTACGTCTGTTACCATTAGAGATTAATTTGTTGGCAATAGTAGCAAATAAAAAATTGAACAAGACCCACTCTGACTAATCATGAGTAACAGATAAACATATTTAGATGAGCTACTAACCCAAACCAAAAATACAGTAACTATGACATAATAATGTCGACTCAATGAGCATGGACAGTTTCTAATAATGGACCAAAACCTCCGGCTTCAGCCTGCTCTGAAAACTCGTTTTCAGCCAGATTTTTCTGCTCTTGGCTCTCTATGACATCATAAAAAGTTTGAATGAGCCCATTTTTCCTCATTTGTCCTAAACTAAGGCTATAAGGTAGGCAGTCACAACAGTGAGGCAGCTGATGCCATATGTAATATGGTTAGCTCTAATTTTGTCAAACCTGCAGCAAACCAGAGGAAATGGTCTGAACAGGACATCATGTATGAGCCTGAACATATAAAGCTTTCCAAGAAGTGCTGCACTGATATTACGTCCACTCACTCGTTTAAATGCCAGTCTGGGTTAAGCAATCAGCACATTTTCCTCCCGTGGTTTTTACGTATACAAAAAGCACTTTTCCCAAACACTAAATCAGTGTGGCTGCCAACTCTCCCAAGAAACTCATCCTGCCCTGATTGGCCAGCGTTGTTTTCCCTCAAGTGCAGGATGAGGGAAATTAAACTCTAAAACATCTGCAGTCCCTGTGTTTTCATATGATGTTTGCACCAAGCAGACATGGATAAAATAAATTGGATTTCATTAGCACTTTAATACAAATACAGGTATATTCACATCGCCGTGCATGCTGGGAACGCCACGCACCTCACATTTCCAGATCTGATCAGACACCAGTCCAATCTGACGAGGAAATTGAAGGAGGGCTCTCGTGAGAGTTGGTCCACCTGGGAAGCTGCTGCTGCAGAGATCTGTAATTACAGTCAGCGAAAGTGAAAAGAGAGAGAGGACAGAGCTGGCTGGTGACACACACACATCGTGATGGGAAGGCAGCCCGTAAGCAAGCTTTTAACGTGAAACAGTTTCTCGGTCCTTCAATGCAGAATGAAAGTTTTTGTTATCTGAGTAGATCAATTTTTAATGTTGCAGCCAGATATATCACCTCATTGTGAGAAGAGAAGGTGAGCCAGCAACCATCAGTTTTGTTGAGTAATATGAGCTACTTATTGCTCAAAGATATATACATCTGCAGACATCGTTTCAGCTCTGGAGACTTTGACTGGATATGCAGTACAACTCAAATGAAGGAGCGGAAAAGTCTTTTATACAATCCAACGCCCAAACACAGGGAGGCTGTTGGGATGCAGCATTTTAAGGAATATATTGGCACATTTTGAACGTGATGCTTGCAGCATGTTTCAGTTGGAGCAGGCCCATGTTTAGCACTACGTGGCATTCCTGCTCCTTTTGACAACGGGCAGAAGAATCTGGGAACTGAGGAGCCCAGCTGCTGGACTTTTGGGAGAGGAATACTGTCCCGTTCTCGTCTAATACAGGATTCGTGGGTCTTGTTTCTTGGTGAAAGCTCTGGACTGCAGTATGTGGTTTAGTGCTGTCTGGGAGAATCGTACCTGTTTCTAATGTGCTGTTGATTTCGTCCCCCGTGAGCAGATTTCTTCAGATTCTCAGAATCCTCTGATGATACTATGAACTGTAGGTGATGACTTATTTACAGTCTTTACAATTTCACACTTACTATCATTATGCAGATATTTTTCCCACAGTTTGTAGATGCAGTTTTTTTTTAAGTCAGACCAGGATATGTCCTTCAGTGCACATATTAAACAAATAGCGTATTTTTCTGGACTATAAGGCACACTTAAAATCCTTTAATTTTCTTAAAAATCAACACTGTGCCCTATAATCCAGAAAATATGGTATATAAGACTGCTTAACATCTCTAAAATTAGAAATATCCTGTCTCACAGTGACGCTGAAAAACTAGTTCATGCATTTATTACTTCTAGGTTTCTATAGTACCATATCACCCTATTAGAGCACTTCGCTCTCGCTCTGCAGGCCTACTTGTTGTTCCTAGAGTATTTAAAAGTAGAATGGGAGGCAGAGCCTTCAGTTTTCAGGCCCCTCTTCTGTGGAACCAGCTTCCAGTTTGGATTCAGGAGACAGACACTATCTCTACTTTCAAGATTAGGCTTCAAACTTTCCTTTTTGCTAAAGCATATAGTTAGGGCTGGACCAGGTGACCCTGAATCCTCCCTTAGTTATGCTGCAATAGACGTAGGCTGCCGGGGGATTCCCATGATGCACTGAGTTTTTCCTTTCCAGTCACCTTTCTCACTCTCTATGTGTTAATAGACCTCTCTGTATTGAATCATATCTGTTATTAATCTCTGTCTCTCTTCCACAGCATGTCTTTATCCTGTCTTCCTTCTCTCACCCCAACCAATCACAGCAGATGGCCCCGCCCCTCCCTGAGCCTGGTTCTGCTGGAGGTTTCTTCCTGTTAAAAGGGAGTTTTTCCTTCCCACTGTCACCAAAGTGCTGCTCATAGGGGGTCATATGATTGTTGGGTTTTTCTCTGTATCTATTATTGTAGGGTCTATCTTACAGTATGAAGCACCTTGAGGCGACTGTTGTTGTGATTTGGTGCTGTGTAAATAAAACTGAATTGAATTCATGTAACATGTAAATAATTAGTTACCTCAAGTCAAACAAGTTTTTGCATTTACATGTGACGCTGCATTCTAACTCTTTTGAAATTGAGGCTGTATTTTATTTGAGTTTTCCAGAAAGAACTCAAACCCTGCAAGACGGTGCAGCATTTACGCTCACTGCATCCTCTGTGTGCTTTACGCAGCACCGTGTGCACGTGCAATAACTGTGAAACAAGAGGAACCCAAGTTTCCCAAGCTGCAGAACAGCTGGATTGCTTTGACCTCCATAGCTTCAGCCAAGCTACCAACCATGGCCTCTCACCGTTACAGAACAACAAACACAGATGCAAATACAGCCGCTCCTTCAGTCAGACAGCAGGGCAGCATTAATACTGTATGTCTCCCTGAAAGCAGCATGACAGTGAATGAGTCCTTTGCATCTTTCGTTCTCTTTGTTGCTCATATGAAAATCAGGAGCGCGCCTCACAGCGTGATGGTTTATTTTCAGCACAGGAGCAGAAGGGCAAAGACATCAATGAAGAAAGGAAAAAACGGTTTGTTCCAGCACTCGGCAGCTTGTTGAGTGCACGAAGTCAAAGTGAAATGCCAGAAAGGAAAGCTTTGTCACTCCAGTCTCAGCAAAACGGAGAGAAAAGGTTTCATGGTGGGATAAAACATGCCGGGCCTTTTCCAAACGAAACAACAGAAAACATGGATGTAACAGGTGACAACACGCATTTATATGCTCTGTTTAAAGAAGGTGCTTCACCTTTACAGACATTACTGGGAGAAATCACACCTACCGTGGCTGGACACTGTTTCTGCTCATTTCACGTCGGCTTCGCCGTCGGCTGCGAGTGTAGGTGTAGGGAACAGAACATGAGCTTTTTCACTGAGAGAAAAAGTCATGACTCTCGAACAAAAAGCCAACTGATGCTGTCGCTCCCTTGCATTCGTATCAATTTCTGTCAGTAGAAAGACAGTTATTTACCAAAACTCTTCACTTCAGAGGGGCTGACATTAAATATAACACTTATTGTTCAGCTGGTGGAAGATGTAATCGAATCTCGATGAACTCAAAGGCTTCGCTGAGCTTCTTCTTCAACAACACAACAAAAATGATGCAGCAGGTTGGTCCATTTTGTTTGCATGTGTGTTTGCATGTGTGCCACTGCATGCTACTATATGCATGCTTGACAGCATCCGGGTAGCTCCTAACGAGACGACGAATGGAGTCCAGGGAGATCTCCCCCAGACCAGTGACTGAGTCCGAGGTGCAACCTGGAACTGAAACAAGACGTCCCAGAGGGGTTCTGTTGAATTTTATACTCTTGCAACATGATGCCGGACATTGACATGCTGAATGATGCTACAGGCAGCTTAACGTTGTCTTCTGACCCTGCTTTCAGACCTGCTTTCATCTGTGAAGGTGGTGGACCTGCCAATTCTGCTACTCTGTGGTAAACGCCAGTGGAAGTGCCGGGCAGTGAGCACAGGGCCCAGTCGAGGACGGTGGGCCCTCAGGCCACCCTCATGAAGTCTGTTTCTGATTGTTTGATCAGAGACTTTCTCAACAGTGGCCTGCTGGAGGTTGTAGCTCAGGCCATGCTCATCCTGCTCCTCCTTGCACAAAGGGGCACATACTGGTCCCGCTGATGGGTTGGGGCGTCCCACAGTCCTGTCCAGCTCTCCTAGACTGACTCCTTGTCTCCTGGGACTGTGCTGGGACACACGGCAAACCTTCTAGTAATAAAATCAAGATTTCGAGAGTTTCCTGGAGATGATATATTGATATTTTGGTACTTGTATTGTAGGGCTGCTCGATTATGGCAAAAATGATAATCACGATTATTTTCACTGAGATCTCGATTATTTGACGATTATTTATTTATTTAACAATAACAATGTGTTGAATAATGACTTTAAAGATTGTCAAAAAATAATATAAAATAGTGCAAATACTGATAACAGTGCAAATGTTTGCAATATAAAAAATAAATGAAAAATGTAAACATCTATGTTTAGTGAACTTTGCAGTGTTGCTCTGTGGTGCAGCTACGACACTGTAGCAAAGTTTACACACTGTGTCTACTTGATCCACGTCTGACTGAACCCATAATGTTTCCACACCACTCAAGTTTTTTTTACCTCTCTTTAACCAACAGCAGTCACTCTCCTCTCCAAATAACTTCTGCTCAGCTTTCCGAGCTTCCCTCGGGTCCTCTTAATCAGCGGTCCCCAACCCCCGGGCCTCGGACCGGTACCGGTCCGTGAGTCGTTTGGTACCGGGCCGCGAGAGTTGAGGCTCAGGTGTGAAATGTTTGGTTTTCAGGGTTTTTATCATTTTTCAGCGTTATTTTGTTATCGTTTTTATCGTTTACTCGGTTTTCCTGGGTCTTTTCACGTTTGTTATGAATAAATCTTCTTTTTTTCGGTACCAGTACTAGTTTTATTTTGTTGTATTTATCCGCGACACCTTAAAGGCCGGTCCATGAAAATATTGTCGGGCATAAACCGGTCCGTGGCGCAAAAAAGGTTGGAGACCGCTGCTCTTAACTGTTGTGACATGTGATCGAAATGCAGAGAGGTGCGCTCGATTTGCCACACGGAGCAGCGCGAGAGTAAAGCACGAGGGAGGGGCTAATAATCGGCTCAGTCATGTTTAATGATCGTTGAAAGCCCAGATCGTAATCGTGATTAAAATTCAATTAATTGAGCAGCCCTAATGTATTGTTGATATAAGGACTTTCCAAAAGTTGTGTTTGAGTTAAACTGGATATTAAAGTACGGTGATGTTTAAAACAACTTATTCTGTAACTGCTTAATGGTGAATTCTCTGCGTCTGCTGAGCATCAGACTCCTGTGTTGTATTGTTCCCGTTTATCTAGAAGTGGCAACAAAGACATAGTTAACAGGAGGATTATTGTCTGCAGTTTATGTAATGCTGGCATCAGTTTCCATGAAGTGCCCGTGGCAGGTTTTCCTGAAAGGAGCACGTGCTGTCAGCAGGAGTCTGTTACTGATTAAACAATAATTACTTCTGTTTAACAGGAACGTTTCTGTTTAGATTATCGTGACTATATTTATTAAAGAAACTCACACAGACACTAACACATGCGCTCCAGCGCTCCAGCCGATGTAAGCTGGTTACATAAGGACAGACTGGAGGCTGGCAGAGTGCAGCAGTCAAAGCGCTGCATCGATGCAGGACGTGAGTGGATGGATGTGCTCGGTACAGTTTACATGTTTATCACTATCAGCTTTGTGCTGATTCGTGCACTTGGCACCAAACATGGAGTCTGTTTTTCATATTCAAACATAGAATTACAGCTATGCTAATAATCTCATCTGCTGAGTTTATTCCGTATTATCGCTGAGATGCGATCATAAGCCTGATTGCATTCTGTTCACAGTGCATTTAATGTTTTAGTGCATCTTGTAAATTTCTTTGTGTAATGCTCAAGAGCAATCTGAAGAGAGACCTGAGCTAAAGTAACAGCCACACAGAGGGAGGGGCTGAAATGATCATGTAAATATTAATGCTAATGCAGTAGGAGGCAGGAGGAAGTCTTCAGTCGTGAATAACAATAATTTCAGACAACATGTGGATATAAACTAACTCTGTGCCTGCAGCAACAAAGACCGACTCCAAACGCACACATTTATAGTCACGTATGTTACACTGCTCCAACAGAAGCACGTTTCTTGGTAAATGGCCTGTATTTGTATAGTGCTTTACACATCCAGTCATCCACACATTCACACACTGGTGATGCAGCTACATTGTAGCCACAGCAGCCCTGGGGCGCACTGACAGAGGCGAGGCTGCCGGACACTGCCGCCACCAGGTCCTCTGACCACCACCAGTAGGCAACGGGTGAAGTGTCTTGCCCAAGGACACGACGACCGAGACTGTCTCAGCCGGGGCTCGAACCGGCAACCTTCCGATTACAAGACGACCTGCCAACTCTTGAGATCGCCTGATTTCTTTATCACAGACAGTTAATATTTGCAACAGTGCACACGACCTTTTTCTACTGCTGATTAGCATAGATGCAGAGGAGATGGTTCACTGCACAAGTCCCTCTCCATCCTCCCTCTTCTGTCATCCACCCATCCAGCATCAGTCCATTCCTCATCCATCACTCCTTTCAGCCCTCCCTCTGCAACAGCAGCATTTATGTAAGAGATACAGCCCAAACACATAAGCCAAATGGAGTGAAGTGGACCTACTTTAAGGGCTGTGTTATGAGAGGAGTTAAAATGCCAATGCTGCTCACTTGGAATTAATTTTCAGTTGAAAGAGTGTCGTTTCCAGCAGCCTCTCGTTTTCATCTTCATGCATCGGGCCAAAGTTACTGGAATAAAACGCTGTGAAAATATCAATCAAATGAAAATGTCCTCTCACTGACTGACACTCATGAGGCTTCCTGCTTAGAGTCCCTTCAGTTTTCACATTTATAGGCTGATCCATGATCAGAAATCTATCAGATCAAACTGTTTTTTTCACAGCTAGTCAGACAGAAAAAGTTATACTTATATAATCAAACATGCTGTCACAGCCCAGTATGCATGTTAGCACACGTTAGGCTTAAGGCTAAAACAACGACTCTAAGTGCTGTTTTGTTCCCACTGTGTGACCCATGCAAGTGTTTCTAAAACATACTGTAAGCATCTGAGACGTAGCCTATATTTAAAAGATGGATGTACCCACTGTTCCCTCACCCAAATTACCAGCGAGGTTATTAGTTACTTTGGCTACTTCAGCTAGCATAATGTGTACAGACGCACAAACAGCAGCTAATCATTGCAAAGTAACAGTCTAATAATAAAAACACAAGAACATCACAAACCCTTGGACGAGCTGTTCCGCACAGAGCAAAGTTACTTGTCAGATAATAGTGGAGATGATTTCTCCTTTTAAACTCATCTGTCTGTGTTCAATATCAACAAGAAAAAAACACATTTCATCTCCTCGTTGTTTTTCCTTCCTCCCCCTGCCTGTTATCACCAGTTGCTCCTACTTTAGTAGCTTTTTCTCCTCAGATGAATCCCAACAATCCACAAAAACAATTCTTTGTACTTTAGTCACAAGATGAAAAATCTTAAGATAAAGTTTCAGTCCATACAGGTGTCTGAGTTATGCCCCCGTGTCGACGGCGTTCTCAGACTTTACATTTCCTTTGATTATTTCTATATTTAGCCAAGTGTTAGTTTAGTGTTAGCATAACCTCACTTTTCCTAACAACTTTCCAACTTTTTAGATTTTATATTTGTTTGTATTTTAATTAATTATCTTAAGTTATTCATCCATAGAATGTTTATCCATTTTTATCATTACATAAATTATATAATATAATATAATATAATATGATATAATTATTCATATATTTTTCAGGTCAACAGACTCTCTAACTGCAATCAGCAGATCACACATTAGGCTGTAATAAACATGTACAGTAATTATGAGAACCAGCTGCAGGTTAAAGCATTAATTAATGGATACGTATCATTAAATTGGGAGTGTTCACTACATTGATTCCCAAAGGATTTTGACTCATTAAAGTATAATTTGACCTTATCAGTGGCAGACCTCATTGATTTAGCACCACTGGTAGAAGTCTGAAAACGCCAAAACTCATTGATTAATCGCATCTCCTAATGATCCTTTTATACTGAAATGACTGGATAACATGAATCACTCACTGAAACACGTCTTTATCATTATCGTAAGTATATGGATTGTAAATCATATGAAAAATATCCAATAACCACGACCTTGGAGCAGACGCCGTCACAGGAAGCCTTTGCTGTGGGATCTACCTCAGTACATGAAGCATCCAGATGATTTTGGCACCGTGCAAATAAAATTGAATTGAACGTCACATACATTTAATGTTTGCTGCTGTTATTAAACTCTGTTGTAATTTCTCCACTGATTTTCTTTTCATCAGTTTTGAGTATTTTGCAGAAACCTTCACTGCAAACATTCATCTGTTTTCACACTTTGTTAGACTTTTATGCAAATTTGGGCCTATTTAATAAAAAAGTGCATGAATAAAGCTGACTTATATTTGAGCATTTTTGTCAGAAGGACATGCAGAAATCCTTTTGTGCTGCTGACCATATTTTCAAATTTATGGAGAGAGAAAAAACTGGGGACACCATCTGTCTGTGAAAATCCTTTGACTCCAATATGTCAACAAAAGGAAGGAATAACTGAACAGTCTAATCCTCAGATTTAATGTTATGTTTGCATGTTCAAACATAACATTTCAGTTTGTTATGTTATGTTAGTCATTTAAACTCGAGCTGTTGTCCCAACGTTTTTTGGTAAATTTCTCAGAAATGTGACTAAAATGAACCAGATGGCTTCCTGTATATTCCTGGTGGGCATCGTCCATCTCAGTGTACACATCATTTAAATGAGGAGAAATGACGTGAGAGTCAATAACATTATTTTTAGGGTTCGAGAATTTTTGCAGTTGGACTCTGATGAACCAACAAAGACATAATACTGGACGGGACCCCTGCAGCCTGTGGAGCAGATGGTGGATGGAAACCTTGGATGAGTCTCTGAGCATCCGGGGCAGGAGAGCCGGGGAAGAAGGCAGGCTGAGCAAACGACAGTCGTACCAGAGAAAAGAGAGACTGACAGGCTCGGAAAATCAAAGGATGCCAACAAAATGAAGGATGAGGAGAATCTGAACGAGTGGCAAAGAGAAACAGACTTTTTGTCTCGTCTCTTATTTCTCCACGTTGCTTTTTACTCGGAGTGTGAGGATCACGCCCGGCGCCGTGCAAAGGAGCGCACGCTTTATGTTGTTCCTGCTGCGACGCTAATTGTCTGCTCTGGGACACAGTAGCCATTTTTCCTCTCAGACAGCTATGCCAGACTTTGAGGCTAATTTGCAATTATCTATTTTGTTTTATATTCCCTCAACTGATAAATCAAAATTTCATTATGCAAATTAAATTAAGTCCAGTGTGTTATTATCCTCATCTCTCAGAGCAGAATGCAGCAGCGGAGCAGGGGAACTAAGAATAATGCCGTTCTTTAAGCGCTGGTAGAAATTGTTCCAGGACAAACGAGTAACACTGAACATTCAGAAACTTTGCTGCCTTCATCGGAGTGTGTAAAAACAGGCATTTACACACTAACATGAAAACACACACAGCATGCACCGGTGAGTTTGAAGCTCAGAGCCCGCTGTCCACACGGCCACTCCAACCCCACAGACGGGGGTGCATATGCCTGCTCCGCCCCGACGCAGATCAAACACAACGCACATTAATAAATGTGCCCACAAAAAATACCAGCAGCAGTTAGTCAGTTAGTAATCTATGGACGTGTCACAGGGCCTCAGGATCAACGGCCTTGTTGCTTGTTCAGTTTATGACAACTTCCTTTTGGCAGGAGATGGCGTGTTCCTATTTTACTAAACGTTACAGCAGAAAAAGCTGCTGTGAGCTGCAGAGTCCTCGTCTGCTGACTCAGACTATTAGCTATTAGCTTTTACTGTTAATCAGCTATTTCGACCTCTAAATCTAAACATCCTCTAACTTTGGAAAATTGATTAATGGAGCCTGATAACTTAGAAACGACGATGCTTACATGTGTGCTTTGTATTGTTAACATACTGCACAGAAACTAACGTTAAAGATGTCAAATATCACCTGACATTCAACCTCTGACCTCTTTCAAGGTCAATAGACTAATCTGAAGGTCAAAGTGATAATGCAATAACACAGCTGTGGACATATTGCACAGCCAGCGGTCCTTCGCCTGGGCGCCTGCGTGGTTGAGGCATTGGAAAACAAATTCCCTGCAGACGAGTCCAGTCACAAAAAACAGGCTGCACGCAGAGATGTGCGAGCATCCTCACACTCAGACTCACAAACATGCACAGTGTGACTGACATACACGCACGGTTCTTTCTGCTTCCCTCCAACTGGTGCAGGTTGGTTTTGTCCCACAGACAGAAGCACGTATCAGCTTGTTAAACACTCCCAGTTACAAACAAACGGTTCTGCTGATGAAAGAAGAAATCATGTTGTGTAGTCTGTTTATATCATCGCACAATCATTGCCATGAACTTAAACGTTTGTGGACACACAGCAAAGAACCGTCAGTCAGATATTTCACTGGGAAACTCCCATCATGTCCCAGCTTGACACAGTCCAACATGTCCAACAGTTGTCCTCTGAAGAAAGCAACATTTCTTTACATACTTTATAGTTTTGCTTCATTTAACATTCTCTTGTAAATTTGGATCATTCGTGCACAGTGTTGGGAAGGTTACTTTTAAAATGTATTCCACTACAGAATACAGATTACATGCCCCAAAATGTATTCTGTAACGTATTCCGTTACGTTACTCAATGAGAGTAACGTATTCTGAATACTTTGGATTACTTAATATATTATCATGCTGTTTACAACTACATGAATGTACTATTGCTGTGATTTATTACTGTTACTGAAGGTCCGCGGCTCCGAACCGTAGTAAAGGGACCTCTGGCTGATACGGTGGGTTCGTGTCGGCTCGTAGCTGAAAACTAGCTTTACTTTGTTGTCTGGGTCAACTTTGCTAGCAGAGACAGAGAGAGGCGTTGAAAGGCTGCTCCAACAGAACTTATTGTTTCAGAGGAAAACACGAACACGGTGTACAGTTGAGTCTTAATAGCTTACTTACAGCTGGGCTCGTCAGGCTCTCTTCTTGGCTGCAGTGGTTATTATTATATTTACATGCTTCCAGCTCCCGTTTCTGCTCGATGACAGCTCGTACTTTTCCTTTTTCTCCCTCCCTCGCTCACAGACACATAACGGGTATGGCAGTCCATTCTCCCTGCAGCACGGACTACACTGCCCATGATGCTACATTCTTTAGAGCTATACCTGTAGCATTCTGCCTGTTAGCTTAGCACAACAACAACAACAGAACGTAGCTGTCAAACAAACCCAAACAGTCCTGACCCGCCACAATATGAAACAGGGAAGTACCGCCGTGTAATCCATTTATTTCAACAAAGTAACTGTATTCTAAATACCACCTTTTTAAACGGTAACTGTAACGGAATACAGTTACTCATATTTTGTATTTTAAATACGTAACGGCGGTACATGTATTCCGTTACTCCCCAACACTGTTCGTGCATCATTAACAGATTAAAGTTGCTCTGCTGGCCCTTCAGCCTGATGCTGCAGGCAGCAGGTTGACAGGAGCCAAAGAGGGAAACAGTATTGATTTCACTGTTGGATCTTATTGCACATCCTGTTTACCTCTGCTAATATGTTTGTTTGCTACGCAACGCTTTGCTCGTGTGAGTGCAGCCCAGATAAACAAATATCAAGTGTGTGTGTGTAAAAGTTTCATTTAAGAAGACCTTAACTTTTGATTTCGTTATCTTTTAGATTCCTGACGCACAGACCGGCTCCATCATTATCCACCATCATCTAATTGCTCGTATGTTCCTGCTGCGCTCTGTGCTGGGCTCAAGTGAAATGAAGATGCTTCACTTCTTAATTAGGTTTTTCGAGGTTTGAGTGCAGGAACTGTAGTCATTTAATAGCCGTGGTGAGAAAACTTTATCTTGTGATGCCGCAATCAATAACAACACAGGATTTCTTTCATCTCAGCTTGTTAGAACCACAGAAGCCTTGAAGTCGAACTGTGAACAGTGTGCAGCGGCGTTGCTAATGCGCCGTGGATCGAGTACGGCGGCAGAGAGGAGCGAGCGACTGAATTATGCAAAAAGAGAGGAAGTTGTGTATTTAGCTGTGAAGTTGGTGTGTTTGGTCGAATAATGAGTGAGTGAGCGACGCTGCGATCGACTCTGCAACGCAAAGAATGATGCAATTCTCATAAATGAGCGAGTGAGTGATACAATGGTTTGTTCGGGGGGGGGGCAAAAGTTTGGAGTCATTATATGAGTGAGTGAATAATGCAGTTAGTGCATGAATGATGAAAGAAAGTAGTGCGTGGGCGAGTGGTGCACTTAGTTTATGATGGAGAGAGTGTTAAGTGAGAACAACCGGGGATAAGAGAGTGAAGCAGTGAGCCAGCGTGTACTGGAGAGGAAAGTACCTGCAATTATATCATTTAAGCAAAGAGGAAATATAACAAGATTACAGTAAACAGTGTGGAAATACCTGTTTGATATCAGCCTGTGCATCATACAGTCCATCCATCCTGTCGTGGGTGTCTTAATGCGAGAGGCAGGCTCCACCCTGGACAGCCAGTCTAACACATGCATGCACACAAACCCACACAAACACGAGGAGGACATGCAAACTCCACACAGAAACACCTGATGGTGGAATCAAACCCAGGACCTTCTTGCTGTGAGGCAACAAAAAAAATGTGCAGTTTTTCTGTATCAGTAGGCACCGCAGATATTGATTGTCTTTTAGTGTTTTACCCTTTTTTATAGATAGATAGATATTTAGGTGCAGCTGTTACACGGTTACTTTTATTTTATATTAAAATTAAAACCTTTTTAACTGACTGTGCGCCTACGGCTCCGTCCTATTTTAAATAGGTACCTACCACGGGTCACATAAGCAAAAACCTGTAGTGATCCCGTACGTGTCAGGAGTATCGGAGCAGCCGAGACGCATTTTTTCTAAACACCGGGTCTCTGTGGCTTTTAAACCCCAAAACACGCTGCGCCAAAAATTGGTCCACCCCAAGGATCGGGTCCCCGACACAAACAGAGTAACATAGTGTAGCTGTTAAGTGCAGGAGGATTGCCAGGATTTATACATCGGGGAAACCAAACAACCTCTGGCGAAGCGGATGGCACAACACAGAAGAGCCACCTCGTCAGGCCAGGACTCTGCAGTCTACTCACACCTACAGGCCAGTGGACACTCTTTCAATGATGAGGATGTAACATCCTGGACAGGGAGGAACGCTGGTTTGAGGGCGGAGTCAAGGAGGCCATTTACGTGAAAAGGGAAAGACCATCTCTGAATGGAGGAGGGGCCTAAGGGTCCATCTGTCACCATCTTACAATGCTGTGATTGCAGCCATTCCCCAACTCTGTGAAAGGTACTCATGGCCATTGATCAGTGCACTGTAATCCCTAACAGTTGTTCTAGCTCATAACTAATAAGCTCATAACACTCAAATGTTGTTTTGTAGTTGAGCAAACTATAAAGTATTGAGCTCTGTTGGCTTTTATGCAACTTTAATTGAATAGGGCTCAATATTTTTTAGCTAATTTGTTTGGAACGCTCAAAAAGTTTAAGAAGCATATATTAGTGACGTTCTGGTGGGTGGAGTCTTGTCGCTCCCTCAGGAAAGCTGAGTCAGCCATCTTGAATTTACCTTGATGCGGGGAAGATTTGGCCAGCCCGTGTGGATTAAGAGTCCGCAACTTCAACCCACCACGACCACCACCTTATTTTTTTTTCATCAACTGCCCTAAATTTGGTAAGTCTAACGTGTTTTTGTTTTGTTTAAATTTAATTTCGATAAACATTCTTTTTTATTTTTTACTGGAAATATAGTCGTACTTTGTGCACAGTGAATGTTTGTTATAAATAAATTTGAATCCAAGTAATTGTAATTTTAGAAGTTTTCGAATGTGACAAATACGTAATGTTATTTCAAATTAGTACGGTGTAACGTTTTGGCGGTTTTCCGTGGGGGGCAACATTTCCCATAATGCATTGTATTCTTGCCCGGGAAGTTGACGGTGGCAGTTCTAGTTCCATGCGTTTGAACTTTCTACTAAAACTTTCTACTGTCCGTTTCTACCGGTTGTCGTATCCGCCGGTAATGCACGTGCGTATTGTGAGTATACTTATTTCAATAAGTGTCCCTGTTACACAGTCAGTAGTTTACGCTGTTGAGCTATGTGTGTGTGCTAGCATGAAGCGAACAATAATAAACAACATGAGTGTGTTAGCATGATGGTAATTAGGCACATGTTTGTATTTTTTCGTAGTCTCAAATGTGTGGTTGTGAGATAATCTCGAAATCCTTTTAACAGTTTAGAGGGGTATTCCACTAAGCGAGCTCTACAAGTCAAGGCTTGCGGAAAAATGCATCGCCTGATTCAGCCTAACATTACACACTGGTCGAACTCGGTGCTACGAACGAAGTTCAGCTAAATTCTTCGCGCTAATTCGACAAGGCTCAACCAGCCAGACTGAGGCGCCTCCTTGACACCTTTAAGCCAGACCCTATCGATCTTTGCTAGATAAATTGAAATGAAATGAAAATAAAGAGCCGCGTTCTGCTCCCAGGCTAAGAAAGAATCATTGATGCAGACTGTGCGGATCACAAATACTCCCTAACCTGTAATGAGGATTTCAAACCTGTTTGAAATCCTCGCGACCGTCGTGAGGGTGTCACCGCAGTTTCTCACACTGCGCACGCGCAAACACAAAGCACAGAGAAAAAACAAAGGGGAAAATAGGACGGGTAAATTTCAAGTTTGTTATTTAAGTTATTAAGCTTAGCAACACACCTATTAACATTAGTTTGAAACGGTTAACATTAACAGACTGAACTGGACTTAATAACAGGAGTGCATATAATCTTAGTAAATTATTGTGGTGAGTATCAGCTGTGCTGGGTATGTAAATCGGGCCATCCAGCTGCGGTGCTGATTCGACGTCACTGGTGCCAAAAATCCGGACAAATGTCACTTGATCAAGGAGCAGATCTGCATCAGATGAGATCAGCTGACTACGTGTGTGTGCTGTGCAAAAAATGTTTTTGAACATTAATAAGTCGTCTTTGTGCACATATTGTTTACAGATATCAGACTGCAAAGAGCGCTACAGAGAGTCAACATTTCACCAGTTGTCAGTGGGTGAGTTTTATAATTTGTGTCCTAATTTAAATAAAAAATAAATACAAAGAAACTAGAGAATTTTGCCCTGAATTATTCAAAATTTTTAGATTTTTTTTGCAACAGAACAGACAAAATTAAATTACTGTGTGAACTTGTTGGCATAATTATGTTCCACCTAATTTAAAAATTTACACGCATTTTAAGTACAATGCGTGTAAACAGTGCATTTTGAAAAGCCAAAAGTGCAAACAGGGCTGAAATGGTTTTGACTTTAATTGCAAATATTTTAATTGCAGGGGTGAAGTTGGCCCAATGGAGTGGAAATGCAAGTTGTGTTCTGCAACTTCAAATACTCGGGGACAATTATTTTGGCACTACACTGTATTGCAAACCGAATATTCACGACTGTGTCCCCCCTGCCATGTCTCTATGACAGTTGCATTTGTACTTTTCCATCATTCGAGGCAATGAAAGCTCATCTGTCAAGATCACATAATGATTCACATAGAGTTGATGCAACTGAAGGAGCATGTGGTTGTTTTATATGTCCTTTGTGTAACTTCACACAGCCAACACACATGGTAAATAACAAAAACAAATATCTTGGCATATATTTATTATTGAAAACATTTATTTAAACATATGTTTTGAAACCAAACCCAAAATAAGATTATTGTAATGCATCATGATGTATCGCCATATCAAATTAAATCGTTGACATTATAATCCTAAAAGAAACGTGCGACTTATGAAGATTCACACCTCTAATCAATAGCATGATTTGTGTCCTTGTGGGGCTGAACTCATTCTTGTATTATTTTTGTTTTGCAGTCAGCAGATGGTCCAGACTTCACTGACACTCCTGTGGCTCTGCTGACAATTGTCACGGATGACACTACTGATTCGGCCCTCTTCAGTCCCGAAAGCATCTGCATTGTCGTTGAGGATGAAATACTTGTGAATGGTCCCACAAATCTGGCTGAGTCATTTCTCCTGCTCTTTGGGTACATCTATGCACTAGACCTACAATACCCAAAGAAACTTGAGCTTACATTCACATTTATCCAGAAGGTTATGATGTGCCTTGAGGACAACAAACCACTGAAAGGGCGTCTACTGACGCTGAAGAATGATTTGTTCAATGAGTGAATCACTCAGAATGGACTACTTGTTGAGCTGAGTATTGAGGAAGCTTTTTTTGTTTGTTTTTTTCCTAATCATTTGGCTTTTCTACCTCACATTTAAGATGAATGACTGTTCAGTTCATGCACTATTCATGTTTAATGTTCTGTTGCCTAATACATAAATGCACTGCCTTGATGTTTGTTCCCTATTTAAGACCTCACATACAAGGTCTTAAATAATCAGGCCCCATCTTATCTTAATGACCTTGTAGTACCATATCACCCTATTAGAGCACTTCGCTCCCGCTCTGCAGGCCTACTTGTTGTTCCTAGAGTATTTAAAAGTAGAATGGGAGGGAGAGCCTTCAGTTTTCAGGCCCCTCTTCTGTGGAACCAGCTTCCAGTTTGGATTCAGGAGACAGACACTATCTCTACTTTTAAGATTAGGCTTAAAACTTTCCCTTTTGCTAAAGCATATAGTTAGGGCTGGACCAGGTGACCCTGAATCCTCCCTTAGTTATGCTGCAATAGACGTAGGCTGCCGGGGATTCCCATGATGCATTGAGTTTTTCCTTTCCAGTCACCTTTCTCACTCACTATGTGTTAACAGACCTCTCTGTATTGAATCATATCTGTTATTAACCTCTGTCTCTCTTCCACACCATGTCTTTTATCCTGTCTTCCTTCTCTCACCCCAACCGGTCGCAGCAGATGGCCGCCCCTCCCTGAGCCTGGTTCTGCCGGAGGTTTCTTCCTGTTAAAAGGGAGTTTTTCCTTCCCACTGTCGCCAAAGTGCTTGCTCATAGGGGGTCATATGATTGTTGGGTTTTTCTCTGTATCTATGAAGCGCCTTGAGGCGACATTTGTTGTGATTTGGCGCTATATAAATAAAATTGAAATTGAAAATTGAAACTATAAGTACAGCAGTGGAAACCAGTACTGTTTTTTATGTATTTTTAAAAAAGAAAGTGAGCTGCAGCTGTCAAGGTACAGTAAGTGTTAAATGCCTCAATGTTCTAATAGCTTCAATTGCTGTTAATACTGAAAATGTTATTGAATTTTAGAATTGAGATGGAGACCCTTGAAGTCTTTTTCTCTTGTTTTATTTATGAAGCACTTTTTTATGAGTGAGCTCTGTTTGTGCCTTTTTAAAAGCACATTGTGTTTAATAAAAAGTTGTTAAATTGTTAGTGTTGTTACTTTCATGTTTTCTAACACTTTTAGCTGATTATAATTTACTGGGCAAACAGTTTAGAATTATTTGTAAGTGTATTTCCCACAGTATTTTAAAAATATTGAAGATTTTAAGTGTTATTTCCCATATTATAAGTTAGAAAATATGAAAAAGTTTGAGTTTATTTCCCACATCGTATGAGTTGCAATATGTAAAATATTTTGAGTGTATTTCACACCTTAATTAAGTTGAATAATATTGAACATTTTGAGTTTATTACTCCCTAATTATAAGTTGAGGAATATCAACATTTATGAGTTAACATTGAGGTAATTTAAGGCAACTGCAAATATAATTTTTATTTTAGTTAAACTTAAAACTTTTAAAAACGTCACTCAAAAATTGTTGTGTAATCTGTTACACAACAATTTTTGAGTTCTGTGAACTTATTAGGTTTTACAGTGTGGGTATGGGTCAGTGGTTGTTGATCAATGGTCATGAGAATTTGCATAATTAAGATAAAGGAACTGACCTCCCAGCCCATTGTTCCTTCAGTGGGCTGGTTTCAGTCATTATGCAAATGTCCTGTTTCTAAGATTGAAACCTGCAGTCAGCTGAGACCGAAGACGTCACCTGATGATGATGAAACGTTTCTCCCACTGAAAACATCCAGATGAACAGAATCAACTTTTGGACATTTGATGCATTTGTGCAGCGCAGTGCTGGACAGCATTTGCCAATTTGACTAAAACAGTGTCGATGATATCTGTTCATGAAGTATCACATCGGTCAACTTCCATAATCGTATTCAACTGAATATTCCCAGCTGTCCCTCAGTTTCCAACCACGAAAGACCTGCTAATAACAGAAATGTTTGGTCACGTTTGTCCGTTTGGGTAGAACATTGCAGCATAACACCGTGGAGTCACCAGGATGTTATCTAAAATGAGGCTGCACAGACAGGCTGGTCATCATCTACAAAATAATCCGTTAGTAAAATAAAGGTTTCAAACAAACAGTATATTTATATATGTTTACTTACTGAATAATGTAGAGGTGCCTAACATTACTACTGGTCATCTAGTTTTCACCCGGTGGTGTTGGACATTATAAGATTATTCAGTGGCATTAGTGGCTTTTTCATGTTGTTAGCAGGTCTTTCATGCTTGGAAATGGAGGAGGAGGCAGGAAGTGCTGCTGTGATCCATCTGTATATATAAAGAGCTCATCTCAGGACAACCAAAACAACTGCTGTTGTTTTCATTTAACATCTTATTTCTCTAGATTTTGGCAGGAAAATAGGAAATAGGTGCAGTGATTTAATGACACGTGTGCAAACAAACATGCTAATACAGTGTGTGGGTTCTCTGTCCAGATGATCCCACGCTGCTTCAGTAATATGGATGTGCAGGCGGGGAGGCCGATCCATGACTCATACTGTCGCATACTGTAGCTTTTTCTTCTCTCCTATATACTCTCAGTAGCAACACATTGAGCGCTATTCATAAATGGGAGATCTTAATAATCAATATACCGAAGAGGAGTGGAAACGAGCCATTAACATGGGTAGTTCCACTTTTACTTTCAACCCAATACAAAATCATACATCACCTTTATATAGCTCCTAATGTCTTGCATAAGATTGCACCTCATATTTACCATTTTTGTAGTAAATGTCAAAAAGAAACTGGCACTTTTTTTCATAACTTTTGGGAATGTAAATTAATCAAAAGATTTTGGAGTTTCATATCTCAAGAACTAAGTAATATTTTTAACAATCTGATTCAAAGGGACCCCGGGTATTTTCTTCTTGGCCTCAAAAGAAGTAACACTGAATCACTTGCAGCGCAAATTCTGTGACAAACTATTGCTGCTAGCTAGGAAATGTATTCTCATGAATTGGGTTAAGGATAAACCCCCTCTGTGACTTTGTGGTACAGAGAATTATTTAAAGTTATTCCTCACGAAAGAACTGCTGCTATTTTAGGAGGAAATGAGGGTCTCTTTCTCAATGTTTGGTCCCCTTTGCTTTCTTATTTGCCAAATGATTTGTCCCAACTGTTGAGGGGGTGGAAGTAAGCGTAAAAGACAACAATTCACTCTTGGAGTTTCTCTTTCTAAATCTGTGGGTAATTGAGTGAAAATATGCTTTTTTTGTGTGTGGGGGGTTTTTTGGGTTTTTTTGTTGGGGGGGGGGGGGGGGGGGTCTCTCTCCTCTTTACCCCATATGTGTATTTGTACAGGTATATAATGACTTTAATATATTCCCTTTGGGGTTTTTTTCTTTTCTTTTTTTATTTCTTTCTTTTTTGTTTGCTTGTTATGTTTTATGCTTTTCTTGATAATGAATAAAAACAGTTTAAGTAAATACTGTCGCGTTATTTGCTTTTCCTGCATTGACTGTGTGTTTGGGATCTTTGTCGTGCTGAAAATGGTAAATGGCCTGCATTTGTATAGCACTTTTCTAGTCCTTAAGGACCCCAAAGTGCTTTACACTACATTCAGTCATTCACCCATTCACACACACATTCACACACTGGTGATGGCAGCTACATTGTAGCCACAGCTGCCCTGGGGCGCACTGACAGAGGCGAGGCTGCCGGACACAGGCGCCACCGGGCCCTCTGACCACCACCACCAAAAATGAAGTTGTTGCCAATCAGCTGTTAGCATCTTCCTGGATGGTAGTGCAGGGTAATCTGACAGTACTCGTGTGATGTGACCCTCAGTCTTTTCCTCTTGTTTCCATTCATTCATTCATGGCTTGTTGACAGCCAGCCACTGGAGTCATGAAGGTTCATGGATCAGCTGAAGGGCCCGATGCATCTCTCTGCACAAATACAGTTTTCTGTCTTTATCTTTTAAGGTTCATTTTTTGTAGAATTAAATGAGAACAAATGATAATTTTGAGATTGTCAATGTCCCTGGTCGTGTACAGCTCTGTTCATAAATCAGTCAACAGTTGTTTTCATCAGTACGAAGACAAAACACAACAGAAGCCTGAGCCCAGCGTCCTGAATCCTTAAGTTAGTATTGTCATGATCTGACTGTGTGCAGGACCCAAATGCAGACTCACAGAGACTTAAACTCAAAACACAACTTTATTTGCTGAATGGAAAATTATACGCAACTAAACTGTGAAGTTATAAGACCTGAACACACGGAGAAGAACACGGAGAAGAACACGCAACAACGAGGGAGAAAACAAAGGGCTAAAATACAGTGAAACAGAGCTAAACATAACACATGAGACGAGGTAGCTTCAGAGTAAGAGAAGCTAAACAGAACATAGTGCACGCTGACAGGAAACTACCAAAGTAAAACAGGAAGTAACGGGAACACACACACAGACACGACTGGGGAAACGTGGATGACATGACAGGCGGGGGGAACACGAGGAGGGAAAGACAACAGAATAAACTCAAGATGAACAAAATGGACGTAAACATCACAAATCATGATACAAAAAACACAAGAAAACTGAAACGCCAGGTCAGATGTCCCAGGACCATGACGCGTGTTAAGACCTTCAAAGAGCCCAGAGAAGTATTGCTCAAGGCCACTTTAAAAATAATATCTCCATGGAAGCAAAATAAGAAGAAACTAGGAGTGCCGGATACTTTAATGTAAATGATCTAAGAAATTCATTTTATTAATAATGATAAATGAGAGCCAGCAGATTATTATGTAAATGAGAAACTTGGAGGGGGGGGGGGCAAAGGTGACGTGACTCCATGATGTAACTTCACCTGAATTTGTTCGGAACAAGAAAACAAGCCAGGAAACATCAAAACGGACACATCATCGTTTTGAAGTGCGAACGATGCGATTAGAGACGAGACGTATGGAAGAAGTGTTCAGGCGAGCAAACGAGTTACTAAGTGAATGACTTAACAAGTGAGCGAGCGAGGCAACTAAGCGATTGGGAAAGGAAGCAAGTGGGTGGGTGAGTGGGAAAGTGAACAAGTAGCCAAGTGAGCAAAGCAGCAAGTGAATCATGGAGCACCAACGAGCCATGCAAGCTGATTTTCTATGCTGACCTGCAGAAGAATGAGCTGCCAGTGATTGCCTACAGAGTTTACAGTGTAGCCATCAAGCTGTGGCATCCAGGTGTAAGGACGCTTTGTAGGAGCTTGAAACAGACGGGATTAGATCACAGCATGAAGTATTGTTTGAGAAACACAGAGCAGTGCAATCACAGCGAATCTGATTGAGGTGGTTAATGAGAATAAAAGAAGAGGTAAAAAGAAAACAAGGAGAGAGGAGGAGAGACTGTTTGATGGTTCTGAGGCGGACAGCCGGCGTGGCTGCACACAGACAATAATAATACAGCAGCATCAGTTACATAAGACGGTGCCACGGAGCTTTCCACTCTTCCATTCAGGCCTCAGGAAAAAAGCACATTCATGTTTCTGCCGCCACTGAATGGGAGACATCCTGCGTCTGTGAAGAGTTTCATTTGAAATTGTTGTAAATGGTTTAAAACAGTTTGGCGCCGAAACTCGGCTCTGGGGCAAACAGGCTGTAACAGCCTGATTGGGTAAAAGCAGTTTACTGTTGCTTTTCTTCCCTCGCTGGACTTAAAGCTTTGCAAAACTGAAGGATTTTGCTGTTTGTTTTTATTCCTGAAAACACAAAGCAAGTCTTCTGATTGGACAACGAGCCACCTGCGGTCAGCTTGCTTGGCGAAGAGTTTTCAGGTGCGCCAGCTTTGCGAGCAGCCGACACACGGGAGGTCTGTCGTCCCACACATGCTGCAGCGCTCCATGAGACTCACAGCAGCTTCAAAGCAGACACACGCAGTCATGTTGAATCCCATCTGTGCGCTGAGGTGGGCGTTGTGTTTAACATGCTTGGCATTGTGTTGAGAAAAATAGCAGTTTGGGTGTTTCGAACACTAAACACGGACGTGGCGAGTTAAATAAAAGAAACGAACAAAAATGCAGAAATCTGTAAGAATTCAAATATGACTCACTGCTTTTAAAAACTCCTATTATACAAATAACTGGACTTTAAATGACAGTGCACCAGTGTTATGATTGAAACAGGCTTTTACTCTGAGTGATGACTCAGTCGACACATCGAGGATCTCGGTACAGTTGATTTATATTAGCAACGAGCACAGATGCTAACAAACTGTGTGAAGCCTTTGCTATGCTAACATGATGCTAAAATGTAAATGTACTTTAGCAAAGAGCACATATCTGTCAAATAACAAACGTGTCTTATGCAAAAACTATATTTTATATTTGACATTTAATTCTATGTAAAAACTTCAGACCCCAAAAAACTAACACTTACATTTATTGAGGCTATGCAAAATCAAAGGAAACATCACTGTTATCCACTCTGACAAACACCAAAAGTACAGCTGTACATGCTGGAAAGTACCAAGAAGGTATTTGGTGTATTCTCCGGACAGAGAGAAGAAGAGACTTGGAGGTAGAACGAGGAAGTACAAGAAAGTCTTCACAGGAAGAAGTTAACAACAACAAAGTGGGATTCTGTGAGCCGAGGCAGAGAGCGAGTTAGGAGAAGCAAAGAAAAAGGATTACAGTGAGTTGTATGTAAAGCTGGATACTCAGGAAAGAGAAAAGACTCGTTAGGCAGAAAGAAAAAGCTGGAAAGGATGTGCAGCAGGTTAGGATGCAGGTGGAAGTGTATTCATTTGGGTGGAGGAGGCAGTGTGAGGAAATGAGAGAGGAGGACGGATGGAGAGAGAAGTGCAGAGGATTATTAAGGCTGGAGGGAGGGCAGCTCTGATAAAAAGTGGAAATACGACGGTCGATGACGCCTGTAACAGATGCATGTCTGTTAAGCTGTTTTTTTTTTCATAATTTTCATGGACAGGATTTCTAGGCGCAGCCAAGTGGCGGAGGGCTTTCGCTTTGGTGGCCTCAGGATCTCATCTCTGATCTTTGCGGATGATGTGGTTCTGTTGGCTTCATCGGGTGAGGGCCTCCAGCTCGCACTGGAGCGGTTCGCAGCCGAGTGTGAAGCAGCGGGAATGAGGATCAGCACCTCCAAATCTGAGGCCATGGTTCTCAGCCGGAAAAGGGTGGAGTGCCCACTCCGGGTCGGGGATGAGTTCCTGCCCCAAGTGGAGGAGTTCAAGTATCTCGGGGTCTTGTTCGCGAGTGATGGGAGAAGGGAGCCGGAGTTCGACAGACGGATTGGGGCTGCAGCTGCAGTAATGCAGACGCTGCACCGGTCCGTCGTGGTGAAGAGGGAGCTGAGTGTAAAAGCGAAGCTCTCAATTTACCGGTCGATCTACGTCCCTACCCTCACCTATGGCCACGAGCTGTGGGTAGTGACCGAAAGAACGAGATCGCGGATACAAGCGGCAGAAATGAGCTTCCTCCGAAGGGTGGCTGGCCTCTCCCTTAGAGATAGGAGGGGAGGGAGGGGCTCAGAGTAGAGCTGCTGCTCCACATCGAAAGGAGCCAGCTGAGGTGGTTTGGGCATCTGACAAGGATGCCCCCTGGGCGCCTCCTGGGTGAGGTGTTCTGGGCATGTCCCACCGGGAGGAGGCCCCGGGGCAGACCCAGGACACGCTGGAGAGATTATATCTCTCGGCTGGCCTGGGAACGCCTTGGTGTTCCCCCGGACGAGCTGGAGGAGGTGGCTGGGGAGAGGGAGGTCTGGGCCTCTCTGCTTAGGCTGCTGCCCCCGCGACCCGGCCCCGGATAAAGCGGATGAAGATGGATGGATATAAAAGCAGGAAGAATTTCATTTGCACCGCATGTGACACTGGACCAAATGATCGATTACAACGTAATGTTCTTCCACTATGTCCACAGTGCACCGTCAGGAAGATTAAAGTATTTTTGATTAAGCAGTAAAGGAAGCAGTGAGTCAGTGGGTGAATCAGTCCGGCATTAAAAAAGCCATAAAACACAAAGTGCCTTCTATCCGCCCGAGCTTTGTCTGGGGGGTGTTCCCAAGTGACTCCAGGCTCTGTCTGCTGGCGCTCCTCTCTGATACCATCAGGAGCCGCAGCAACAATCCCGGTCGCTGTGGAGACGACGCTGCCGCGGCACACGCACGCAGGGAGGAACACACCCGCAACAGAACACACACGCAGAGAGCGACGCAGTGCACCGGCAGGAGTGCAGCTCGAACATGGGCGTGGGGGCCCGGAGCCATCTGTCTCCATATAGCCTGTTTGAAAAGGAGCTTGCATTCACACACATTAATCAGACGAGGCTACATGTGTGCAAATTCACACGTAGAGGCCATGACTGCACCTTTTACTTCATGTGTACAATAACCAAAGGGTACACACATGGATGAAAACACAAGGAGGTTTACTATATGGCACAGAGCTCCATCAGGCTCTGACAGAAGGAATCTGGAAAGTGAATTATAGCCCCCCCTCAGAAACGAACACGAACGACTAAAATAAGAATGAGAAAAAAATGATTACATAACGAGAGATGGAGCCGCTGCAGCATGCTGTGTTGGCATGATCCCATCAGAAGATAAATATATTTGAATTATAACCTGGTTTCTCAATTAACTGCTCATAGAAGCTATCTGATGTGCATTTACATTCAAACCATTCTCAAAAAGCGGCCCTCAGTCACCAACATGCGCCTATTCCTACCTGCGTGTACACATTAGTGAATCAAAGCCAGATTTCACCAGTAAGCATATGAAAACTTTGTCCTGGAGAAAACTGTGAAGTTACAGGAGACACGTTGTTTATTGTAAGGTGAAGACTCCAGAGAAATGTCAGTAATCATACAAGCCCCTATGGGCAAGCACCTGGTGACAGTGGGAAGGAAAAACGTCCTTTTAACAGGAAGAATCCTCCTGCAACGCCTTAGGGAGGGGCAGCCACCTGCCATGAGTGGCTGGGAGTGCTGGGAGAGAGCACACTGGGAAAACAGGAGCACCACACAGCAACACAAAGACAACGGCTACAAACACACAGAATACACTGCGGTATGGTGTGGGAACAGCTGGGAAACAACAAAACACAGTTAGGGGAAGTTAAAGCAAATACAGGCAAGAGACTACCAAAATAAAACAGGAAATAACATACAAAGGAAAAAACCTTTACACAGAGACAGACCTAACAAGATGCAGGAAGACACTCGGAAAGCTGGACTCGGAGCTGCAGGCCTGACAAGGTCCACAACGTCAAGGAAGATTTTTTTGAACTGGCGGAAACAAATAGGTTAAGGTTAGGGATGCAACGATACCAATCTTTTCAAACCGATACGATACCGATACTTGGATCTGAGTACTTGCCGATACAGAGTACAAAAAAACGATACTTCTAACACACACACACACACACACACACACACAAATACAATGAATTGGAAGACAGATTTTATTTTATTCTCTGCCGATAAAAAATAAAATCTTAATAAAAATGACCACAAAAAAATTTCAAATGAAAAATAAGCACTTCTGTTAAATTATTGCAGAGTCTCCACATTGTAATTTAACAAAATATCACTGAACTATTGGCACTGTCTCGAGCTTTCAGAATAATAAATAAACACTTCTGTTTGGAATAAAATAAACTTTTAAATTATTGCAGAGTGTCCATATTGTAAACAAACAAACAAAATAATTATTATTAAATAAATAATAAAATATAAAAAATTATAAAATAAATAATAGATAAAATAATAATTGGCCCCCTAGTGGCCAATCTAAAAAACTACAACAGAAATGACCAGCCACCCTCTGATTAATGAAATAAGTTGGTATCGGTTAACTTTTACGAGTATGAGTACACACACATTTCACAGTATCGGTATCGGTGCATCCCTAGTTAAGGTCATTTCACAGATGTAGCATTGAGGACTGAGCTGCTACTGTTATGTGTGGGTGCAGGAGAAGCGGTTATACTTCTATCCTGTCGTCAAACAAATTATTACCCCGCCAAATGACAAAGCCCACAGGCCTCGTTAGGATGTCTAACGTCCTTGCATCGTTTCTCTTCACCGGACTCAAGGCTGTCGTAATTGCGTCTAATTAAATCAACTGAAATCTGCTCTGTGGCAGCGCTGGAAGGTCGGCACATTCAGAAAGGACTCCCTATCCAAACCTGTCCTGATTAGATGCGGTGATACGAATGTAAGAAAGAAAGAAAATAGCAGCTCTCTGATTGCCCACTTGGCTGTTTGATTGTAGGTCAAGTGCCGGCGTTTGGCTGAGCTTGATTAAGGTTTTATTATTCAAACGCAGACCTTTTCATGACGAGATTTCAGACTCGAGGGTAAACCGAGTACAGGAAATAGGACTTCCAAGCTGCGGGACAATTTGGCCGTTTCTCGTTATGCTTCCGTTCTCATCTCAGTTGTTGTTGGAAATATTCTGAAGCTCACAGATCCCCGAACTCCCCGCAGAGTTTGATAGGATGAAAAACTGGTCAGAGGCTCGCGAATCTTGAAATGATGTCCTCGGCTGGGCGTCTTTGATAACCCAGCGTGGGGGCAGACGAATTACCCAGCGACTGACGCAGACCACAACAAAGTGTTTCTGCTTCGCTGTCACACGCTTCACAAAACACCACAGTGGAACACACAAACATGCATGTGCGGCACAGCGACGCACCCACACACAGAGCTGCAGATACGAACAGGAGGAGGGTGCTTTGAATTATTGAGCCAAGATGATAAAAATAGGCTTTCAAAAGCAGCTCCATTAAATATTCACAGGCGTATCTTAAGGAACGATGCTGCAGAGTCGTTGCTCCTCTGTTTCAGAGAAGCTCCCCTCGGGGGGGGGTACATTACAAATGAAGGGTCTTAATGTTTCCCTGTTAAACTCCACCGACCAACACTTTCAGTTTGTTGTGTAAAAAATGTAAATGAACAAACAAACCGTTTATTCTGCTCTGACGTCAAACTTGTTGATCACGCGCTCTTTACATGAATATACGTTTGAAAATTATTGTTTGGAGAGAAATCGTCGACTCAAAACTGTGCAAGGTGTGTTCGAGTGTGTCAGTATTTTGTCGTATATTTCATACGATATCAATGCCGTACTTGAGCACACTGCATTTCTTTATGTTTTGCTAAAATATAAATATAAATGGGACATGGTGTTAGGATGCCTGACCCAGGGTTTTTGAGTTGATTATATTATTTATCATTTCTAGTCTTTGGTTTCTTTGTTAGAGTTCTGTCTTTTGGTTTATGTCTCTGTGTATCCTTAGTTGTTGTCTCCCCTGTCGGCTATATCCCCGTGTCCAGTCAGTGTCTGTGTCTGCCCTGGTCCCACGTCTCTGTTCCCTCTGTAGTGCCTGTCTGTGTCTGTAAGTTCAGTCTGTGTTATGTTTCCTGTTTTACTTTGAAAGTCCGTGTCTCATGTATATGCGTCTGGTTTTGCTTCCTTTGTCTCGTTAGGCCTGATTTGCCCCAGCTGTGTTTCCCTCCTGTTACTCATTCCCTGATTGCTCCCCTGTGTATTTAAGCCCTGTGTTTCTCTGTGTCTGTGTCGTGATCTACCCTCATTTTGCTGTGTGGTCGGTCGGTCGGAGTTTATTTTGGATACTCAGTTTTGTTACTTTTTGAGTTTAGCAATTAAAGCTGTTTTGCGTTACTTCCTGTCTCCGGCGTCTGCACTTTGGGTCCACCATTCCTGCCTGCACACAGCGCAACCTGACACATGGTTGTACAATTCTAATGAAATTGAAAGTCAACATTTGGTGTGATTAACTTTCTTCAGCACAGCCTAAACTCCCGTATAAAAGCTTTTATTGTGATTTAGAGGATCCTGAAAAACTGTCTGGCCACAAAATGCCATCACCCAAAAAACTGGTGTAAAAATATTATGTAGTAATATTTTTTCTACTTTAAATGAATCAGTATTTTAAAACTACTTCAGCCTGAAATATCAATTATTAATCACTTTTAATAATATTTTTTGGATTTTAACCCTTCAAAGGTCAGTATGTTTACATGGTTCCACTGTTTTTATTGAAAAAACAACAAAACACTAAAGTCATTTCCATGAACTACATTTTAGAAGTATATGAATATTATTTGTATTAGGGCACTGAGATGGTCAATGATTGGCAGCAACACAGATTTGGATGCTTTTTTTATTTTTTCTACAGATTTTTTTAAACTCATCCAGGAAAATAAAATAAAATAAAATAAAATAATGCCCCCTGCCCTCTAACGTCTGAGTGTTATACATTAATACTTTTCCCACTTTGAATGCCACAGCGTTTTAAAACTGCTTCAGCCTGAAATATAAATATCCAATAATAGTTAGAGTTCATGGAGGTGGTGCAGAGGCTGGAAGTGGACAGTCTCTGGTCTTTGCATGTGGAAGGATGTTTTTGAAGGCTACAGGGAGGTCGGGTTTCATTAGACTAAATTTGGGCTGCTGGGTCTCAGAGGGCTGACAGTGCAGAGCTAACAAGCACCGACAGTACATATGTCACATTATAAGCCTCTGTTCTACAACAACAACCACGTCACTGTTTGTGTTCCTCTTTCAAATCTACACGGTTGTGGCCATACGCACCGTGAACTCGTGAGTGTAGTTTTCCAGATTTTGATCCAAATGTGTTAGGAGTTGGGTTCTGGTTATGTGGTGTTTTGTCTGTATGCGTTTTTTGGTGCCTCTCTTTTTGTATAGGTAGGCGGGACAGTGAGTCACTGAACCTGGCACACCTGTGACTCCTCAGAAGTGTCTTTAGGAGCTACCTGACAGAGGACTAGTGTCGGAGTATTGGCGTTTTTTTGGAGCGTCTGAAATTCTGCCCCTGCCTGCTGGAGCTGTTGGATTATTTTGGTGACTGTAAGGAGTTTTGTTTCCTCCCTAGGATTTTTGCCTCGACTGGTTTGTTTTCCGTCTCGAGGTTTTGGCATCAAACAGTACCAAGTAAGCTCTCCAACTCTCTGTAAAGTTGACTCTAAGCTTTTCTCGGTTATCGGGCGAGACCTTCCTAATTCTCGTCCCTCTTCTTTTTTAGATCGAGTGCACTACCTGTGTGTGTTTCCGTCACCTGCACGTCCTGGCTCCGCGTCCCCATTTATACACTGTTGTATATATTTTTTGTCCTTGTAAACCCCCCCCCTCACTGTAAATAAACTGTCTTCACCGCAACTCTGCCTCCGTGCGTTCTGCTTCCTGGGTCCATCTGCATTTGCCATAACAAAATGTTTCTGTAGCTTCACTGCTGACGACCAAAGAAGAATCTAAAAGAACAGCGATGTGGCCACTGCAGGTGCACAGCTAACAATTATGCTGAGCTTGAAAAAGGAAATAGTGGTGCATGCTCAGAGTAAATATACACGCTCGTCTACTCAAACACAGGCTGAGGGAAGTTCACACGCCTGTGTGAAAATTTTTATCATTAGAGAAAAAATTACCAATAATCATCCCACAGATGTAATATTATCTACAGCTACTCTTAGTACCATTGATGTTAAGTTAGACTCTTTTTCTCCAATCGATCTTTCTGAGTTATCTTCAATAATTACTTCCTCCAAACCATCAACGTGTCTTTTAGACCCCATTGCTACAAAACTGCTCAAAGAACTCCTGCCATTGATTAATTCTTCGATCTTATATATGATCAACCTATCTCTAATAATCAGCTATGTACCACAGGCCTTCAAGGTGGCTGCAGTTAAACCTTTACTCAAAAAGCATCTCTAGACCCAGCAGTCTTAGCTAATTATAGGCCAATCTCCAACCTTCCTTTATATCAAACATCCTTGAAAGAGTAGTTGTCAAACAGCTAACAGATCATCTGCAGAGGAATGGTTTATTTGAAGAGTTTCAGTCAGGTTTCAGAGTTCATCACAGCACAGAAACAGCTTTAGTGAAGGTTACAAATGATCTTCTTATGGCCTCTGACAGTGGACTCATCTCTGTGCTTGTCCTGCTAGACCTCAGTGCAGCATTTGATACTGTCGACCATAATATCCTGTTAGAGCGATTAGAACATGCTGTAGGTATTACAGGTACTGCACTGCAGTGGTTTGTATCATATCTATCTAATAGACTCCAATTTGTGCATGTAAATGGAGAGTCCTCTTCACACACTGAGGTTAATTATGGAGTTCCACAGGGTTCAGTGCTAGGACCAATTCTGTTTACATTATACATGCTTCCCCTAGGCAGCATCATTAGAAGACATAGCATACATTTACACTGCTATGCTGATGACACCCAGCTCTATCTGTCCATGAAGCCAGATAACACACACCAATTAGTTAAACTGCAGGAATGTCTTAAAGACATAAAGACTTGGATGGCCACTAACTTTCTGCTTCTTAACTCAGATCAAACTGAGGTCATTGTACTCGGCGCTGAAAAGCTTAGAAATATGGTATCTAACCAGATTCTTACTCTGGATGGCATTACCTTGGCCTCCAGTAACACTGTGAGGAACCTTGGAGTCATTTTTGACCAGGATATGTCCTTCAACGCACATATTAAACAAATATGTAAGACTGCGTTCTTCCATTTGTGCAACATCTCTAAAATTAGAAATATCCTGTCTCAGAGTGATGCTGAAAAACTAGTTCATGCATTTATTACTTCCAGGCTGGACTACTGCAATTCATTATTATCAGGATGTCCAAAAAACTCACTGAAAAGCCTTCAGCTAATCCAAAATGCTGCAGCAAGAGTCCTGACAGGGACTAGAAAGAGAGAGCAGATTTCTCCTGTTTTGGCTTCCTGTTAAATCCAGAATTGAATTCAAAATCCTGCTCCTCACATACAAGGTCTTAAATAATCAGGCCCCATCTTATCTTAATGACCTTGTAGTACCATATCACCCTATTAGAGCACTTCGCTCTCGCTCTGCAGGCCTACTTGTTGTTCCTAGAGTATTTAAAAGTAGAATGGGAGGGAGAGCCTTCAGTTTTCAGGCCCCTCTTCTGTGGAACCAGCTTCCAGTTTGGATTCAGGAGACAGACACTATCTCTACTTTTAAGATTAGGCTTCAAACTTTCCTTTTTGCTAAAGCATATAGTTAGGGCTGGACCAGGTGACCCTGAATCCTCCCTTAGTTATGCTGCAATAGACGTAGGCTGCCGGGGGATTCCCATGATGCACTGCGTTTTTCCTTTCCAGTCACCTTTCTCACTCACTATGTATTAACAGATCTCTCTGCATTGAATCATATCTGTTATTAACCTCTGTCTCTCTTCCACAGCATGTCTTTATCCTGTCTTCCTTCTGTCACCCCAACCAATCACAGCAGATGGCCCCGCCCCTCCCTGAGCCTGGTTCTGCTGGAGGTTTCTTCCTGTTAAAAGGGAGTTTTTCCTTCCCACTGTCGCCAAAGTGCTGCTCATAGGGGGGTCATATGATTGTTGGGTTTTTCTCTGTATCTATGAAGCGCCTTGAGGTGACTTTTGTTGTGATTTGGCGCTATATAAATAAAATTGAATTGAATTGAATTGAATTGAACTGTGTTCAGGTCCTGACCTGATTATGTAGCTACAGCTTAGGTCTGCTGATAGTGTGTGTTCTCATATGCACACTGCTCAAAATCCATAATAATAATAATAATAATACATTTCATTTGAGGGCGCCTTTCTAAAACCCAAGGTCACCTTACAGAGAGAAAAAGACATCAATAACACAGTCGATTAAAATAGATTCTAATAAATTAAAATACAGAAACCAGCAAAATACATCCACAAACAATAAATTAAAAAAAACAAACAAACAAAAACATGATTTGACAGCAAGTAAAATCTGTTTTAAAGCGAGTAAGCCAGTTTAGACACGTAGGTTGTGAGTTGTGACTTAAATAAGGAAATCTGAGTGAGTTCCCGAGCCGAGCGACTGAAAGCTCTGAGCCCCACAGTGGACGGCGAGCAGGAGGAACAAGATGAGCGGCAGATGAAGATCTGAGAGAGCGGGAAACTGAGGTGATATGAAGCAGATCACATGTGTGCAGTTCCCACCAGGAAGAAGTGGAACAAAGCAAATCCACAGTTTAGAGATTTGATTTTTTTAACCTTCAAACTAATCACTGAGAAGCTTACCAAAAAAAAAGTCATTTGCATGACAGTACAAACCAAATGACTAACATCTGCGTGTCTCCTCTGAATGTCAATTATATGCATGTCCCTGCTGGTTCCTTTAGAAATGTCACAGTGTGACCGCTGGCGTTGACAGCGCTGACCCTCAGGAAAAACACGATGGTGGCGTCTGGACGCCTGCGATAATCTCAGATTGTATCCATACGATCTGAGTTGCCCTTCGAGGTGGACAAGCTTCTGAAATAAGTCATGGGATTGTGTCCAGTGATGGACTCCTCAGCACTGACACGGTGAGCATGTAAAAAAGTGTAAAAACATTTGAAACGTGTACAGCAGAGACCCGAGTTTGGCTGGAAACTAGACGAGCGAAATGAGAGCACACAGTTCATTGATCTGCCTTTTATCAATTACGCATTAACCTGAGCGCAATCAGTCAAGTTCATAATGGCTTTATTTTATGAGCAAAATCAAACGGCTCATTATGGCTTCCTTTCCAGAGCGAGTGCTGTTCTCTCTGTGCTGTTACTCAGAAACCCTCCTGGTCTCTGTTGTGCGCCTGAAGAGTGTGATCAGTGAAATGAAACAAGGCTCTGGCCTCAGGCCAGAAGCAGCTTCCAGATGCTGTTTGAAGAAGCAACAGCAAGGCTTCAACGACACGTCAGCAGCAGCACATTTATCCACCCACATACTCCGTCCAGCCACAGTATGGAAACATTTTTGAGTCCTGTTATTCACGCCGATGCTACTTTGATACGCACCTCATGACTAATCCCATCCCCAGTAGGATTGTTCTGTACCATCACAGCTCAAGGCGTTGGCCTCGCTTCCTCTGCAGCACTTCGGCATTAGCAAGATACAAACTTGATCTTTGGAATCACACAGCTGGAAAAATGTCCTGCTAACACCTGGTGCTGACAGTCTCAGTTAATTTAGTCCAGTGTTCAGGCCCTGATGGTGCAAAGCTGCATGCACAATTAATAAGAGTCACATAATAACATATAGGGGTCATAAAACGAGTCTGTATTCTCTTCAAACACAGAATCCAAATTTGCTTCGTGTACAAATGCCAGATGTGTCAGAAGTTTTGGGCTGAAAAATGAAACCGCTGCTGAAAGATGCGTGAGGCAGGATCCAACTTTGACAGACATGCCATCCACAACAGGTAAAAACACCAGCCCAGGAGGCAGCGCATTCGCTCCATGATGGGATGGTTGGGGGTTCAAATCCAGCGAACAGCGACCCTGAGGTTCCCCTACATACCGCTCGCTGGGTGCTGGATTGGTGGTTGCCCACTGAGTAATTTCCCTACAGGGGATTAATAAAGTATGCAAACAAATGTCTTACATTTTCTCTGGAACATTCTTCCATGTGAGGAGGAATGCACTTCAGACAGAAAGACAAAGACGACTGGGAAGAAGAACTGGGCTGCTACGATGAGGTGATTGCAGGAGAGGTTTTAGGGGAACATGCTGATATGTAGGGAGGAAAAACCATCTGCAGGGCAAAAAGGAGGCAGACAGGAAGGTCGCAGGGAGCATGATGTAATAAGGGATGGAACGAGCATTAGAGGGAGCTGAGGACGGATAAAGACAGAGAGAAACCAGAGAAATCCAACGAATGAGTGACAGACGGAGGAGGAGGGAGCAGAGTGGCTGAGGGAGAGACGGAGAAACACCGTTTGAGTGTTGCAGAGCAAAGAGACAGCGGCGGAGAGCACAAGGGGGGGGAAGCCCGGCACATCTCCTCTGGAGGGGAAATTGCATTGCTAAGGATTTATTGCTTCAAGTGTAATTGGGTTCAACCAGCGCCAGGAGAGGAAATCCATTGAAGTCTTCTCTGCGGTGCAGTAGAGAGCAGATAGTTGAGCCGCCGTCTCTCCCACCTCCCTGCTGCAGAGCGAGACATTACCACACCAACGAGGCGGCTCAATCATCCAGCCCAACGCGAGCACCTAAATAGTGTGTGGGGGGGGGGGCACTAATAAGAAATCCTCATAATTTTAGCTGCTTAACAGCTCAGCTCAACATCTTTCTCAAGTGACTCTGAGCTGCTGATAGTCTGACTCCACTCAGCTGTTGTTACAATAAAACATCCTGATTGGTTCAGGGCTTCTGTTTCCAGCTGTAGACGAGCAGGTAGGGCCCCCTCCAGACTGTTTTTACACTAAACTTTCGTTTCTTTAGTCTTGCAGGTGAGGGTTCGGCTCCTGCACACAAGTGCCAAGTCTGTTGGGACTCCACTGACCATACCGACGCACAACCAACCCACCGAGCACCCACACCCACTGCTCATTAAAGATGAACACACTGGTGGGAGTGGGTTCATGTGACTAGCCTTGGTGCACTTGCATTTTGTCTGCTTTAGTGTCTCCCCTCACTAGCAGCAGCCTCTCCTGCATAGTGTGCAGAGAGACAACCTGTACGAGACGATTTGTTCATGACATCGTGTATTTTGTATAAGACAAAAGAACATCTACCACAAAACTACAGTAATCGATATTTCTGTTTGAGCAAACAGAAGCAAATACAAGTTTAGATTTAAATAACATGAGAGGCATGACTTAGCTCAAAAAGGGCTTTCCTGGTGCAGCACAGGATGTATCTGCAAGTGTGTGAGCCGTGCTCACTCCACCCGCCACTGCAGTGCGATCCCCTCTCTCTGACATGCAGCAGCACTCACAAACTCACACTGCAGAACGAACAGGCCTGGCTCTGCATACCAATCAAAGGAGAGAGAGAGAGGCAGTAACACAGGGAGCCAACGAGCAAGAGATGAAAGGGAAGAAGCACCACCCTCCTCCTCCTCCACCTCTCCTCGTTTTCACCTCTGCAGTCAGCTTGTCATCCCGCCCAGCCGAGTGTCTTCCAGCTCTGCAGTTCATACAAAGGGATTCTCCTTCCCAGGCTTCCCCTCCTGAGGGAGGAGGGGGAGGTAGCTCAGACGCCTGGCAGTCAGGTGGTGCAGCAGCAGCTTTGTCTTGATAACTATTGACTGCTTCTAAAAAAGGAAGTCAGGGACTGTGTCTAATGTGGAGGGATTGGGACACAAGTGGAAGAATCATTTGCTTAATTCACTTTGTTTGGCTATTTGAGAACAATGTAGTTATTGGAGAGCTGTAGTGCAGGAAGAATCAAAACAAGAGTTTGAGCATAAGGAGATGGATGTTGACGTTTGATAGCTAGCAGACATTCATGCTTGGAAAGCCCAGAACAATAATCAGTCAAGGGTAAACTGCAGTCTGCACTGCAGCAGATAGTATTTCTGCTCCTATGAAAACCAGGGAAGCTGGATACCCGTCCATCATGCTCAGCTGAAGGACTGTTTTGACCACTGCTGTCAAACTCTTTACCCTCACAGGATGAAGGGTTACAAAAAGTGTTGTTTTATTGAATTAACAGCTTTAGAGTTCATGCAACTTCTCTTTGCAAGCCTTGGTTGCTCTTTATTAAAACGCAGTATCCTCTCACCTCTGTGTTGATTATTTATACCACGAGCACTTATCAAACATAAGGAAAGAACTGCCATTAGAGTTTGTCAGCACCAAGTAAACGCAGGCTGATTGTCATTCTTGGCATCTAGTTCCACTTGAAACATGTAGCTCTGTAAGTATTAGCGAGGTACTACTAATCATTTGACTAACACAACGTGTGAGCACCTCTATAAAAGCAGCAGTTTTGGCAGTTTGCGGAGCATCGAGGTGCTGGTTGACACAATCTTCCCAGGAGTGGACGATTCCACAAATTCAATGTGCGATCATGCAGTGCTCAGAGCAAAGCGTTACATGTCAGAGTCTACAGGCTTCAGTCACATTTAGCTATTCGAGCAGCGCTTTATTCTATGACTTTAAACTGTTCAGTATCTCATTTACACGTTAACACACGGAGCAGAGGAGTCGTGATCAAGCCACTGACTTTCCTGTAAGCTGATGACCTGCATTATGTCCTGAACACTTAACCTCCATTGTTCTCAGATGGAACAATCACCAATTCATAGTTTTCACATGAATTGGGACACACCCACCTGGAGGGTAAAACAGTGCTGTGCTTCTTTGCCTTCCAGCCATTCTTTAAATGTCTTCGATGGTAGCTTAGCTAAAATGCCAAACTGGAGCTCGTGGAGAGACACGGCCACTTCCAGGGATTTAAATAAAGCTGCCAGAGCAGAATATGAATTACAAGTCCCCAGAAATCATAGTTTCTCTTCTTTTTTCCCCATGGATAGGTTGTGCAGGTAGTCTTGGCTTGAGCCAGATGGAAAAATCCTCCACCAGAGTGCCTAAAATGTCAGGATGGGGGGAAAGTTTCTATTTGCACCAAGACAACAACCTGGCAAGAGCACACAGGAATATTTTCACCAAGTCAGAGTGAGAAGCTGAACCTAACAGCGCCTCTGACACAGACCTGAAAATGGCTGTGCACCAATATTCTCCATCTAACTTGATGCACTTCTGCCAAGAAGACATGCTAAGTTTGCAGGTTTGATTCCAGGAATACCAACGGCTGTCATTTCTCCTTTAACCGCGTTCTTCTTGAAACACCTCAAGACAAACAATCAAAATGAGAAGTTTAAATCTTTTCTTTGATCTTTTAAAATATTTGTTACAGTTGAAGATTGTGTGTTGGGTGATAGAAGGAAAGGGTTTCATTTATTTCCGTTTTATTTGAAAGTGTATGAAAACTGTATTTCTACCACAGAATAACATGATTCACATTGAGATTCATCTTTATTCATGGCTTGGTGCTGCCATGCCCAGCACAGCTAACCTTTAGATGTAACCTTGAGAACAAGTGCAGATACACGAGATCTTTCCCAGTGAAAGTTCATATCAGGCACCGAGCTGTCTCACAACAAAGCATGTAGAGGATTGTGTTACTGTTGTCACAGTTCTGGGTCTTTGTGACCCAACATTTTGAGTTCTTGTGTTTTTTATGTTTATTTTATATTATGGTTTATGTTCTGCGTCCTTTGTGCTGTTGTGATTACTGTTCTTGTTATCCTGGGCTTTGGTTACGGCTGTTTCAGTGTTGTTAGATGTGTCCACTCTGTGCCTTTCTGTCCTGCGTTCAGGTCTCTTTGTCCTGTCTCCCCGGTCTCTGTTAAGTTTACATGTCTAGAGTTCAGTCGATGTGTTTCCTGTTTTACTTTGAAGGTCCATGTCTCATGTCAGTGTTTCTACTTTTGCGTTCCTTGTCTCGTCCGGCCTGATTACTCCCAGCTGTGCTCTCCTTCTGTGTCTCTTCCCTCGTTGTCCCTCAGTGTATTTAAGCTCTGTGTTTCTCTTTGTCAGTGTTGTGATCTCCATACATGTCTGTGTGTTCTCTGCCTGCCAGGTTCATTTTGTATATTCAAGTTTAGTTTTTCTCGTGTCCAGCATTAAAGCCATTGTGAGGTTAAGTTGTGCCTCTGCATTGAGTCTGCATTTTGGGTCCTTTCCTGCCTCCCTCCACACAGACCACGACAACTGTGCCACCAAAAGCTGTGTCAGCTTTCAAAGCGGAGAAGAAAGAAAATGCTTCTGATTTGGGTTTGGTATCAAAAAGCATTCGATCTTTAGTCCGGGGGCTTCCTATGGAGACATGAGGTATTCTATCTTCAGGGAATAGTCCAGTTAAAAAGTATTATTTCTATTTATACAATATCAAAGTCATAATAAAGGGTGCATAGGTTTATCATCCAGATAAAGAAAAAATATTGACTTTAAAATCAAAGACAGAACAGATTCCCTCGAGTCATCAGGTGGGACTGAAAGGCTGAACTGCTGTCTGTTGTGCAGCCGTGACCATCCTGATACAGACCTGAAAGGACTTTTTTGGACAGGTAGGTACCAAAATAAAATATAAATGACAAACAATATAACCTTTCATGAGCTTAACCTCCTGACTACCAGCAATGCAAACTTGTCCTCTGTAGAGCACCTTTCTAAACCTGAATATCTCCCATACACTGCATACTACACAATTGCCTCCTTTTGGTCTACAGAGGACATCTAGGGCTTTCCAATGATACCAAATGTGAAGGGGTGGAGCTTTGGGAACTTTTTTTTCATTAAGGAACATGGCGGCCATCGCTGCAAGCACATTTTATGGGAAGAAGTGCATAAAACTTCTTATTGAGCAATTTTTAGCTATAAATGTTGTTAACATATTTTAAATAAGTCTCTTAATAACACATTAAAACATAGTATGCTTAATTCTAACTTCATTTTAGTATAGTATTGAATTGTTTAAAAAATGACTTGCAGTTTTGGGGGAAGAAACCACTACAGTTCCTTGAGTCAAAGGAGCTTGCAAAGAAAAGCGTCTGGACTTCTTTAAGTTACTTGAAGACGTTTCACCTCTCATCCGAGAAGCTTCTTCAGTTCTAAGGTCAAATGGTGGAGAGTCCCAGATTTAAACCTAGTGGGAGTGTCCCCCCACAGAGGGACAAAAGGACCCCCTGATGATCCTGTAATCGCCTGAGCCAAGGTGTGGAACTGGGTGTGGGTCCCAATCAGCCAGAGTTTCGGGTGAGCTCATTGTGAAACCTGGCCCCACCTCATCATACAGTTCCTTGAGTTCAAACTTCTCCTTGGTGAAGAGTTGAAGCAAATATTTGCCATCAAAGTTCATTTTTACATGTTTGGCCTTCCAATGTCCTCTGCAGTGGACATGTGATATCTAAAAAATGTAAACTTTTTTTCCCAAAAAAATATTTCAGTCTTCTAATTACCTTACAAACATTGGGGGATTTAAATTTTTTTTTGATTGGACGACATTTTTTCCTGGTAGTCAGGAGGATATGGCCATACCAGTGGGGTCAGCGATTCTAAACATTTGCCAATAAGAGACTGCAAATATTGTGTAATTGTATTTCTATCAGTAAAGCTCACACCTGCTGTTTTAAATTTCATGTTTCATGATTCTCTCCAGGATTTTGAAACACATTCTGCTGTGACCTCTTAGGGAGGGAGAAGCAAGACAGCAGAAAGGAAACCAGACACCACTGTGTATGGATGTGCTGGTGATGCCCAGCAATGAGCCATTTAAGTGTTCCCTGACTTGACGAACACATTTTCATTTAAAAATCAAAGTATATTCATTTAAAAGAAATAGCAGATTTTTGTTTTTCTAAACATCTAAATGGCTTGGTGTGGTTTTCTTAGCTTTATAGAGTTATAACATTTTTGATGTTATGTATTTAGGTATTGGTCTGAAAGAAAAAAGATGAACACTAAGTTGATGTTCAAAGCCACCATTTCAAGTTGTGCGTTTAAACGGCTTGGTGATGGCTTTGGCCAGCGCAGTGAAAAACCTGACGATGGCAGACGGCGTCTTTTTTGGTTGTGACAGATGTTCAGTCAAGCTAGTTGCAATGAGTCTTACAGCTATGGATTTGTGTAACTCCAGAGCTACTTGAACATTTTCTACACTCCCAAAGACATCGCGCAGGTCTTTAAGAATTCACTTTTCAAGATTTTTAAGGTTTTGAGGAGTTATAATAAGTTCTTTATCCTGCAGTTGGTCCCATACTTCTTCCAGAAGCCAACTGTGGATGTTTGCGGAGCAGACACAGGTGCACATGATGTTTAATTTTTTAGCTATACGGCTAAATAATTTGTGAAGAATTATTTTAATGTAAGCTTTACGTGCAGAAGCACCTGGTACAATATAGTCAGGTTTTGGATGGGACTGTGGTTCTGCCACCGACTGTGGTTCTGTCACTGACTGTGGATCTGTCACTGACTGTGGTTCTGTCATTGTTTCGGGTTCTATCATTGACTGTGGTTCTGTCATTATTTTGGGTTCTGTCACTGACTGTCGTTCTGCCACCGACTGTCGTTCTGTCACTGACTGTGGATCTGTCTTTGACTGTGGTTCTGTCACTGACTGTGGATCTGCCACCGACTGTGGTTCTGTCATTGTTTCGGGTTCTATCATTGACTGTGGTTCTGTCATTATTTTGGGTTCTGTCACTGACTGCGGTTCTGCCATTGACTGTGGTTCTGTCATTGTTTTGGGTTCTATCATTGTGGTTCTGTCATTATTTTGGGTTCTGTCATTGACTGTGGTTCTGTCATTGACTGTGGTTCTGTCATTGTTTTGGGTTCTGTCACTGACTGCGGTTCTGCCATTGACTGTGGTTCTGTCATTGTTTCGGGTTCTATCATTGTGGTTCTGTCATTATTTTGGGTTCTGTCATTGACTGTGGTTCTGTCATTATTTTGGGTTCTGTCACTGACTGTGGTTCTGTCATTGTTTTGGGTTCTATCATTGACTGTGGTTCTGTCATTATTTTGGGTTCTGTCATTGACTGTGGTTCTGTCATTGTTTCGGGTTCTATCATTGTGGTTCTGTCATTATTTTGGGTTCTGTCATTGACTGTGGTTCTGTCATTGACTGTGGTTCTGTCATTATTTTGGGTTCTGTCACTGACTGTGGTTCTGTCATTGACTGTGGTTCTGTCATTATTTTGGGTTCTGTCATTGACTGTGGTTCTGTCATTGACTGTGGTTCTGTCATTATTTTGGGTTCTGTCATTGACTGTGGTTCTGTCATTGACTGTGGTTCTGTCATTATTTTGGGTTCTGTCACTGACTGGGGTTCTGTCATTATTTCGGGTTCTGTCTTTGACTGTGGTTCTGTCATTATTTTGGGTTCTGTCATTGACTGTGGTTCTGTCATTGACTGTGGTTCTGTCATTATTTTGGGTTCTGTCACTGACTGTGGTTCTGTCATTATTTCGGGTTCTGTCTTTGACTGTCATGTTAAACTTCAAATGCTCTCGTGTAGTGTCAGTGCGCGCTGCTGTTCGTTGTTGTTGGAGTTTCAATGGTACAGACTGCACTCAGTTTTTAACTTTAGATCGTAAACAGCGTCTATTTGTCAAAGTCACGCCATTCAAAAATGGATCCCAGCATAATTGATCAATGTGACAGATCGAACCAGGCGTTTTGTTCCTGCCACAAACTGCACAAATGTTGGACTGATTATTTTGCAGTTATGAACACGATTTTGGATACAAGGATAAATATGAAGCAGTCAGGCTGCCGCTGAGCTCTGCCCAGGGGCGTTTCTGGGATTTTTTAATGGGGGGCTAACAATCAGAAATAACTGCTGAAAACGACCTTGGAAGACGTTTATATATTCATGAGCATTTTTACATTCATGGTATTGATTTCCTAAAAAAAATGATAGTGAGGATTTATTCATTCAACAGTATTTATTTGTAAGAAACACTTATTGTATTATATACAAGGACCAACACATTTTCATTTAGAAATTAAAGTATATATATTCATTTAAAAGAAAAGGAAGTGGTAGATTTTTGTTTTGCTTTAAACATCTAAATGGCTGGTGTGGTTTTGTTAGCTTATTTAGGATGGAGGTGATCATTTTTGGGACTATTTTCTGTAATTCCACTGATACCAGAACATGTTGTGCACTCTCCCAGTTCTTGCATTCATGCTACAGCGCTGATGTTTCAAAGCACTCAAACAAAGGCTCAGTCTGGGTGCAAATTTCTGTCTCCAGTGTACTTGTCATATTAAAGAATCACATAGAAACATAAACGCTTATATTTGCTCACAGAAAAATACAATTAGTATAAAATAAACCCAGGGTCAAACTGAAGGTTTCTAGAAGTTACAGAGAAGCTAAAAGTCCTGCTTCACATTACAGAGGCCTATACTACAACATCCCAGGCTCCAGTTACCACGGTAACCCTCTGATGTATTTACTAGCTGAGTTTCTGTCAGTCAGCAGTATCCTGCCACGTCGTCGCTTCAGTCGGAATTTAAGAGAAGTTACCAAATGTCGTTCAAGCTTTAGGAGCTGATGTGTTGTTGCGCTGCAGGGTTCGGCCCAGAACCTGCTGAAGACAACATCTCAGCGGAGCTCCGTCAGCGGCTGTGGGATCACCTTTGAAGTAGTTTCTAACATCCCAGGAGGAAGTACCAGGACATCATGTTAGTGTCTGTGTTAGCAGGGATAGCTCAGGAGGTAGAGGGCTTGCCCCATGATCGGAAGGTCAGGGTTACTGAACGGCTACCCTGAGGTACCCCTGAGCGAGGTACGTCCCTACACACTGCTCCCCCGGCGCTGCATTGGTGGCTGCCCACTGCTTCACTGAGTGAACAGGTTAAATGCAGAGGAGTCATTTCTCTACGGGGACTAACAAAAACACATTATTTAACTTTAGCTTTAACGTCCAGAGACAGGCCGGTGTTTACTGCTGATTCACGTTCTGTGCTCAAAGGTGTTCTCCTCCTGTCTGAGAATAAATGTGAAGCATGCTGACAGAGCATGTCTGCGAGCTGCTTTGTGGACGCCGTACATTTGATAAGATGAATTTACATGTTTGTGTTTTGTATCAAAGGATTGTTGAATCAACAAGTCCTCTTACAAAATGAGGGACAACAAGCCGGCCAATAAAAAGCACAGCAGGAGAAGAGTCGTCTCAACCTGAATTTACGTGTTAAGTCATCGAAATCTAAATCAGTCAGCTAAATCCCGACCCTGTCTGCTCTAACTGTATTCAGCTGCCCTGGTGTATTTGACCTCGTCTTTGTCCCCTTCTCCGTTATCAAGCTGATTCTTTCCCCAGTGTTTGTCTTCCAGTTTCCTTGTGTTTCTGTAGTTCCCCAAGTTGTGGTTAACTATCAGCTATAGCAGAGAAACTTCCTGACACAGGACCCGAGACATGCATCCGGATCCTCAGTTGATTCACGTCGTATGTCATGTTTGCTAAAATCAGCAGCTCCTGCATTCCCCCCACCACTTAATCTCCGCTCACAAATTGAAGTCTGGGAAAGTGGTTGAATGTGGAGCCACATGTGCTGTGTGTAGGTAAAGCGTCATCCCTGTTTCGCTCCCCTTCCCTCGGGTATTGAAACTGGGTGTGGGGCATCCTCCTCTGCCAGTCGTGTCTGTAGGGATCCTCTGTGATCGCAGATGACAACAGTAACTCCAGTTGTTCCTTCAGTTTGTGAGTTCGATCACAGGTTGCCAGCAGCAGTTCTTTGATACACAGTATGTTGTAAATGCATAAGCAGATTTCTCCTGTTTTGGCTTCCTGTTAAATCCAGAATTCAAAATCCTGCTCCTCACATACAAGGTCTTAAATAATCAGGCCCCATCTTATCTTAATGACCTTGTAGTACCATATCACCCTATTAGAGCACTTCGCTCTCGCTCTGCAGGCCTACTTGTTGTTCCTAGAGTATTTAAAAGTAGAATGGGAGGGAGAGCCTTCAGTTTTCAGGCCCCTCTTCTGTGGAACCAGCTTCCAGTTTGGATTCAGGAGACAGACACTATCTCTACTTTTAAGATTAGGCTTCAAACTTTCCTTTTTGCTAAAGCATATAGTTAGGGCTGGACCAGGTGACCCTGAATCCTCCCTTAGTTATGCTGCAATAGATGTAGGCTGCCGGGGATTCCCATGATGCATTGAGTTTTTCCTTTCCAGTCACCTTTCTCACTCACTATGTGTTAACAGACCTCTCTGTGTTGAATCATATCTGTTATTAACCTCTGTCTCTCTTCCACAGCATGTCTTTATCCTGTCTTCCTTCTCTCACCCCAACCAATCACAGCAGATGGCCCCGCCCCTCCCTGAGCCTGGTTCTGCTGGAGGTTTCTTCCTGTTAAAAGGGAGTTTTTCCTTCCCACTGTCGCCAAAGTGCTGCTCATAGGGGGTCATATGATTGTTGGGTTTTTCTCTGTATCTATGAAGCGCCTTGAGGCGACATTTGTTGTGATTTGGCGCTATATCAATAAAATTGAATTGAATTGAATTGAATTGAAATGTGTTTTGGGGCGTCAGAAAGAGCAAAAACATTGTGGAATTTGATTAGATTGACTAAAAAGCCAGACTGAATTATTTCCCATGTCCCAGAGAACATTAAAACACAAGCAGCAAAACTATTTCAGAGCAGACAAAGAAAAGCATAAGCCTAATTATGTGGGATGGGGGGGCTCCTATAAACAGCAAACTGCCACGGGGTAAGCAAAGAATCCAGCCACTGATTGCACGTCAGTCCCTGTCATGCAAAATTCAAGGCAATCAGTGGCGCCTGTCTAATTTTGCGTGTGCATGAGTGCATGTGGGCGTGTGCGAAAGAAAAACAACAGCAGAGCAGAGACGAGGATTGCAATGATCAGTTTATGTAATGCAGTAACAGCAGTCACCGTTTAGAGCCGGGGAACGCTCTTTGTTTTAAGTAGAAGTAACGACGGCGCTCGGAGGCCTTTGACTTCCATCTTCAGCCTCTCGAAACCCCGACTCTGATGAGACGTTTGATTCGCAGAGGCTGCGTTACATAATTCAAATGCAGACTTTGAATATTTCAGAGGATATCCATTATTTACTAAAAAAGAAGTTGGCTTTCACCTCTTCCTCTCGTCTCGTTAATGAGGAGAACATCTCGATGGAGCATTTCCCCGCGGTGTCGCGATCCTCTCTCAACATCACTGTACATGAAAACAACACCAGCTGTTGTCAGAGCTCCTCTCGTTCCTTTTTATGCAAGCATCTAAACTCACAAAACGCTGAGGTCATCGCTACAAAGCAGCAGCATCCGCGTAGACTTAAGAGAAATCCACTTTCAGCTTTGTGTCTGTAGCTTCACGCATGAGTTCAAGCTCACAGTGGAGGAGAGGCTGGGCTCCCGAGGGACCAGATCCGATCCAGGAGAGACCGAAGACACTGCAAAATACCAGATTACAGATGATCAGCTGCTCAAACCTCCGGTCTTTGTCTCACTCAACCTGTTATTTTAAGCTTCACACGACGCTGCAGTCACGCATGATTAACGCCACTGCTGCTTGTTCATGCTGGTCACTAATCTCAGTCACTGACCTTAAGACCGTTTCTGGTGTTGGCGTCTTCTGGAGCATTTTGATGACCCTCTGAGGTCATCATATGTGCTAACCCTGACTCTAGTCCTACGCCATGCTTGGGGTGAGCAGCCAGTATTAGCAAATGCTGCTTTGCAAAATCAAACTAAAGCTATTCTTTGGTATTTACAGGAAGCTGCGTCCATATATGGACAACGTAAGCATGGTTACTTTGTTTCTGTTTTCTTGGTGTAGCACTTACTGTGTGGATCGAGCTGCCTGTAAAATCAAATTGTATTGTTTGGATTCAAACTAATTCCCCTGGAATCAAATGAAATTTCATTGTGTTTTATTTGAAATTACAAATATATTTCCATACAAATACTAGAATGAGGGAGTAACAAGTCAGGTTATTATAGAAAACAAAGAAATAATTATACTGTAAGTACACTTAAGCACTGCATAATTCATTTTATTGCAGAGTAATTTTGCAGAAAAACAAATATTTTGCTCTTTTACGTCGTAAGTGTGATCTCAGGGGTTCAGGCTGCATCACGGAGTTGCTTAACCTTGTCCGACTTCTGCATTTTACAAGAAAGAGACACATTATACTGGAATTACAGAAGAATTTCATCCTAAACATGAGCTTCGCTATAAAGTGTTACAGGATTGTACCGCAGACTCAGCAAGGCTGTGACTTGTTGCTAGACCTGTGAGGGGCCAGAGGCCTGTAGCAGAACTGGACTCAGGATTGTTGTGCGGAGGCAGGACAACTGAAGAAGCTTTTCTTTACAACGACATGTGACTGACAAGGTGAAACCTGGAAGTTTGGCGTGGATTGATACACAATATAATACTAGGTGGAAAATTCCAGCATGGCGTCCCGAGGTGCGTTACATAAACAGTGACTGGTGCTCGCAGAGCGCGAGAGAGAGAAAAAGTGTTAGTGGGTGCGTGGATTGGTTCAGAGGTTACCGTGGATACTGGGATGGAGTGTTAAGAAGGTCTGACCTGAGTTTCCCAGGATCTGCGTGGGTGGTGATGGCAGGAGGCCGAGCAGGTTAGTGTGGCTGAAATCTTTGAGTGTTTGTGACCAAAAGGTGAATGTTGGCGGTGATGGCGTGATGTAACCAGCTCGGAGCAAAGAAGACAAAGCAAGCAAACAAGAACTTGGACCCCGAGCTAGAATGTGAGCCAGTTACCAGCTTGGCTGACAAACTGGCAGCGAGGCGACGGTGAAGCTGGCCATAAATACCCTCTGTTGATTGAAATGAGCTCCAGGTGAGCTGCACAGGTAGGGTCTGAGATGGGAGCATAGTGTGCCTGCTTAAAAATGTCAATATTGCAGATGTGACTGGCTGTTTCTGTTGTTTTAGCCTTCGTTTGATAGTGAACAACATGCAGGAAACGGCCTGAGCTCTCACTCTCTGCAGCTGAGGGGTTTATTTTTGGAATCTCTTTGCTAAGCTGTTCGTTGCATCAGCTTTTATATTAAACATGAGCACGACTTGTGAGGAAAAGAAAACATGTCAAGTTTTTCATTGATAGTTGATGATGCAAGTGCATTAGCTTCTTACTTGTATAACACTTTTAATGCTCCTTTGTGGTAAACGAGTGCAGTAACGTTTGTTTGTGGTCGTCTCAGACTTTCACAGATACGTCTAAATGCTGTAATTCAGTGTGCGATTGCTCTTGCTGGACAGGACCAGGAGGAGTGAAGCCCTCACGCTTCCTCTTCTTTCTCACATTTTCAGCCTCTCGTCTGACTCGCTCTCTCGCCTTCTCCATCTGCCTTTACGTTTCTTACTTCATTTACCTCACCTCCACTCGCTTTCTCTCTCTGATGTCTGATAATGGCTCGTTTCACTTCCTTCTGTCATCTGTCTCTCTCTCCACCGTCCTATATGCTTTCAAAGCTATAGCAGAGATGCAGCATCACGAACAGCATCTGCAGCAGGTAAACTGAGCAGCTGCTGCGTCACTGAGAGAGCAACTATGGAGAGTCTGCTGTCTGTGCTGGAAGCTGTAGAGAAGACGACTGTAGCCTCAGATGGGAAATTTCAGTTTTGGAGCAGCTGGAGCAAATTTACCAAAACTACCCTTAATTGCTAAACTGAAGTTTACTCTCGCTTTGTTTAAAAGATATTGTTAAAAATCGGACGTTTACTATCGTTGTGGGGACCAAAATCCTGCTCTCCACAAGTCTGAAGACATTTTTGAGACTCCAAATGTGGTTTTAGTGACAAAGTTACAGGTTAGGTTTGAGGAAAGGATGTGTGTGTGTGTGTGTGTGTGTGTGTGTGTGTGTGTGTGTGTGTGTGTGTTTCTTAAGTCCGATTATAAGGAAGGCCTACTAAAACTCAAAGGTAACCCCACACATACTTATAAAGTGAGCGGACAGTAGCTGAGTTGTGTGGCTGTTGTGTGGCTGTTGTGTGGCTGTTAGCAGTGAAAAAGTCCACGTGGTCGGTTTATTTTAACAGCATGTATAAAAGACTGATTGGATATTTTGTGTGATTGTTTCTGAGCCTCGAGTACTGAACATTTTGTTTTCCATGGTGATCAGTCGTCACTGACGGCTCCAACATTCAATTATAACGTTTGTGCTGCTGTCAAAATTCAACTACTTCATTTATTTTTTAATGTTTTGCTTCATGACATCATAGATGGTGCAAATCCCTATTTTGGATCTTGGTCCAGCTCCATGTTTGTTTTTGAGCACACAAGCTCCTCCCACCTGCTGTTCAAACCTCTTCTTTGCAAGGAGCAACCAATCAGCAGAAAGAGCTGCTACCCTTCCTGCTTCAGAAGGAGGAAGCTGGAACAGCTGTTAAGGGCCGACCCAAACATGTTTTTACCACGAAGAAGCCGGGGCAGCAGAGAAACACCCACACAGGCATGAGGGGAAGATGTAACCTCCACACAGAAAATCACCCGCCTGGATCTGACCTCAGACTTTTTGCTGTGCAACATTGTGGCCATGCAGAGACTGAGCGTGCGAAACCCTCGACGTCTGGGCGACCACTGCTGATCACAGCTCATCAAATGGGAAGCAGCCTGTCTCTGACTGAACTCATCCTGACCAAGTTTGCAGATGCCTAAATGCCTCAATTCAACTGGTTGCCAGCTGCTGCATTCTGGTTATTTTCCCATTTTAAAGCAACACTCTGCAAATAAATCTGCAGCAGCTATGACAGAGTTATGTTTCAAGTCTGCAAGACTCTGAATGAAAAAGATCATGTGAAATCTTTGTGATGTGAATTTCCGTGTACATACACAGCAACAGATTTACAGTGTTCACCGATTTATCACAGTTAATCGTGTTATCATAAACTGACTCCAATATAATGTCATTTTATTGCTTTCTTGAAGCTCTGAAGACAGAAACTGACTGCGAGCGTCCAACAGATCACACGAGACTCTACGTTCATTGAACATGCGACAGTTATGATTATGAAGTCCAAAGGCAGATGTAAAGAAATCAATAATGGTAATATATAAATATATATTGAGTCAATTATTTCAAAAACAGAATTGATATCAAAATAAATATGAGACGACACTACAGCGGCTCAGTGTAACATGTGGTGAACAGTGCAGAATGCCATAAACTGCTAACAGCAGATGATTCTCTGCTGGGTGATGTGCTGCTTTAAAGGAAGGAAAGGGACCATGTGGAGATTTGTTGATAAAAACACACGGCCATATGTTAGAGATCCTAAACTTTGTGACTAAAACTCACTGAGTTGCAGTAATTTGTTATTTAAATGGAAGTGGTGGAGAAAGGTCAGACAAACCCTGAAGTCAGACCAGGAAAGGGACTGATTTGATCTCTGTGTTTAAGTCTGAGTGAAGGCGACATGTTGTTCGAGTGTCCAGCAGCTAAAATGTAACGATGAAGAAAAACTACTGTGGGAAAAATAACAATGTGAGGGTGAAAAATCAGAGTTTCCAAGTTACAAAGATTTTTGTCAGTTTTCCACCAATAAATCATCGAGTTGATCTTGAAGACCTCGGTGGAAGTGCGGCAACTCTTACATGAATTGTTAACAAGAGCCGCTCTACACCTCTACCATGCTTCAGCCAAATTCACTCAAAGCTTCCTGAGCGTCCGTGTTTAACCTCCTCGGTGGAGGTGATTACATTCATTAGTTAAAGAGGCTTTAAATGTAATTATGAGGAGAGATAAACACAGCTGACGTTTAAAGAAAGTCAGAACTCAGTTAAACAATGAAAAACGCAGAATTCATTGTGTGAGGATCGGTTCATACTTCATACTTATCTCTAGATCATTTTATCTACCTGCTCTGACTGTCCCACATGATATTCCAGCCCGTTCTCACTCCTGAGGCGTAACATGCCGACGTTTTGTCACGTCCCACGGCGTTCCTGTGGAACGCGAAAGGAGCCCAGATAGCAAGGAAACATTGAAACAACGTTGAGTCAATATCAGGCGACGTCATTGAATCAACGTTGAAGTGCGACGTTGACCTAACGTCACTCTCGCACCCTTTTTTAATGTTGAAACAACGTCAGGTTTTGATGTTGAATCAATGTTGAAACCTGACATTGAAACAATGTCAGATTCTGATATTGAAACACTGTTGAGCTATGGTGTTGATTTTCCACCTCTTTCGCACAGTTGCTTTTTATTAAAACAACAGTTAAATCATGACTGAAAATCTACCTTTCTTTATAGGTATTTTAACCAATACTAAACTACTGCATGTTTCCATCAATACTTAAACCACCTAAACACATAATTGTACTTATTCCTCAAATTGGACACCCTTTATAAAAAAAAACAACAACAACAAATGTCTCACAATGTATCATGTCAATATTAATATCCTAAAATAAGAAAGCATTGCATGTGATGTAACAGAGAAAAAAAATAAACAAAAAAAGGTCAATAGGCGTGTTTCGTTTGCTAAATACTTTATTAAAAGACAGTTTCCTATTTACATTTATATGTTTCACAGAAGTTTGTAATTTTTTACTCTGGGATGGGGATACATGATGTGCGTCCTGCACCACCCATACCCATACGATCTGGGGCGTATCGGAGCCATTTCTGCACTGCTTGTGCAAAGACAAACTTGGACATAGAGTTTGCCCCCAACTGCTGCGTCAGGCCATCTAGGAAAAAAATACACACACAAACAAAAAAAGTGAATTAGAGCACATGAATAAGCTCTTGTTAACTGTCTTCAGCGGGGAGAAAGTATGTAAACTCCTAGGCTGATAAACATGAAAGTCACCAGGCGTAAATCTGCAAACTGCCGCATTTGATTCCCAAAGAGCTATGAGCTGTGATAAGTGATAAGTCTTAGCATGGTGTGCCGTGTATCCTTTAAAACAAAATAAACATGGGGTCCTCGGGCTGTACAACTACAACCCGAGGACTAAACAAGCCAAAGACTCCATCTCCAGATTAACCGGACATGAAAGTCTTGTTATTAAGAAAGACAAAGTAATATAGCAAAAAAACTGTAAAACTTACCACCATATATGCAATTGCAGAGCGCTGTATCTTTAAATGCCATTTTTTGCTTTGTCTGGTCCTTGGTTTTTTTCCCTGCCCAGTTGAGTACCGAGGCCAGCTCGTTTGTAATGGCATAAGCCATTACACGGCGGACTCGCACCTCCAGTGTGGTCCCTCCAATCAAGGCAAAGCGTCTCACCTATAGACACATTTTAAGAGATGGAATTAGCGTGTCTCATGTCTTAAATGTGTATGCAAGTGCTTGTGTGTTTAATCAACAGGCCGTTGTTATGTATTTAATTCACATCTGACAGCTATTACACTTTATAGTTACAAAGTGTACATAACCTTTATATACTTACCATTGCCTTATTTGCCTCTTATGATTGAAAAGCTGCCTCTGCATTGTTTAGCTCCTCAATGTTGTGCAAGGGCAAATCCAGAGGCAGTACCCCAGCATCTACCGATTCATTGCAGCAGGGATGGCGGATGGCTCTGACCTCCTCACGGAGTTCGTTAACAGCTGTCGTCAGGTCTGACAGCATAGCTAACATCTTTTGTGAGGTCGCATCTGTTTAAAAAAACAATTCCAGAAAGATTAATGGCTTAAGCAGTGAGAGGCGAAAAACTAATAAATAAATAATAAAACGCAGTTTACGTGTGGACAAAAGGTGCAAACGCAAGGTAGGTGAACGTGCATCGTAAAGTTAGGTGAGCGTGCAACGTAAAGTTAGGTGAGCGTGCAACGTAAAGTTTGAATTGAGTGCAATCGAAGCGGGTGCTCTCCAATCATTAAAAGTAACAAAGTCATTGAACAAATTTATACAGTTACCTTTACGTTTATCAATCATATATCACAGGCGCCTGTTGCTCGGTCAGCCCTCTTCCGGGGCGCGGGGGGCCCTCGGGCCTCCGGCCTCTGTGCCTGCGGCTCGGTTCACTCTGGCGCAGCTGGCTGCCGGCGGAGCCGGCGGCCACGCCGGTGCAGCCCCCTCTAGCTTCTGCCCGGTGGCTACTGGGTGACCCCTCATCTGGGGATCCTCAGCCCTTCCCATGAAGGTGGCACGGATGCCCCTCTGGTGGTCCTCCTTGGGCTCTTGCACTCTGGGGCCTCTGGATGTCTGGGGCCTGGATCTCCTCCATGCCTGCTTCATGCCCTGGGGGACAGGGCTATGGCTCTCTACATCCTCTTGCAGACCATTACATGGGGAAACCATTTGAATACAAGCGCGCCGATCCACACAGGTGTGCACACGGGTGTTCACTGTTCGTAGACTTAAATCACACCTTTCTTGGCTGCTACTTCAAAGCACATTGTGCGCTGTCTGTCCTGCGTGCTGCACAACAACATTCAATATTTAGTATTTACTGCTGTTTACACTTAGCTAGATTAATGCGATGGTGTTGTGTATAGTATGTTGCTTTGTTTTGTTTTTTTTGCTTGTTTTCTATTCTTTTTCTCTCAACAGGTGATCCCGGAGATATTTTTTCCCCCCCCTTTCTCACTGTCCCTCTCCCCTTCTGTTTTTCTTTTCCTTCCTCTTTCTTTCTCCCTTTCCTATCCCTCACTCATGTCTGTCCCGTCTGTAACAACTGAAAATAAAATAAATAATAAAAACAAAGGTCGATCAAATGGACCAATACGGCAATGCCATGATGATCCATTTGGCAAAATAAATCCATTGGGTATTCTTGTTGGTCTTCAGACAACAATTCTGACGGCTAAAGAACCAAATGGGACAGGCAAAAAAAAACCAAAAAAAAAAAAAAAAAAAATCATATATCACAGATTTACAATTTTTTGTAGTACTATGCTAAAAAGCAACTACAGAGCGAAAGTCTGGGTCAAGCGCCGAGGCGACGGCAAGAACAAAGGAATCCTCGAAGCGTTAAGCTAGCTTTGTAAGGGAATATAACGGAAAAGTATGAAACGAAAATGTTTTCTTTGTTGACTTTGTTCGCAGTGCAATTTATTTGTTGCCGGATTGTAAGATGAAAGTAGACACAATTTCGGGCTCCCACATTTTGTCCGAAACTTTACATTAAGAAGTTTGTTTGTTTTTTTACTGTTATTCAAATGCAACCGTGGAAATAACGAATAGAACAAAAGTCATTCATTCTTACCTTATATTAATCGTGGTGCAGGCCAGTGCAGTGCATGAACTGATGCCTTCTCCGGTCAATTCCGCTGAGAGTAAATCTAATGTCCCGCTCTACTGTACAAGACAATGGTTACCTGAAGGGATGTACCACTGTGAGAGGGGGGGCTATGGAATAGTCCAAGTGGTAGCAGCTGTAAGCGGTTTCATCAGTATTTCAGTGTTGTTTCAACATTGGATTTGTGTTGACATTTCAACCCTGACGATTCCGATGGTTCAGATGGAAAATCAACATCTGTTCAATGTTTCCTTGCTATCTGGGAGACCTTCGGCGTTCTTATGGTACGCAGCGGGTTATGGCGGCAATCCAGTGCAATGACGCTCCCGCGGTAATAGACGTTCCAGCCCTAAACCTAACCTTATTCGTGACCTTAACCAGGACTTTAATGATGTTAAATAGCATGTTTCTAAGCGATTTGAAGAAAAAGAGCGCACATGTGTAGATTGAGTCCAGACGGTTCTCATATTTACTCATTTTTCCGAGGTTGTCATTTAGGAACGTGGTGGGTAGCCGAAAACGTAATATGTTGACGATTTGTCACCTAGCGTAAAATGTTACACTTTGGGAGTGAGAACGTGTCACAGTAACTGGATTACTCCTTTAAATCTGGAGGTTTCTGCAGGATCAGCAACAAGGTTCAATCCTGACCATGAAAACTGAATGCGTGCCACACAAAACTAAGTTGGGAAAAAAGCCACATTTTTATGGTGTTTATTTATTATTATTTATTTTTAATAAATCTTTGCTCATCCTGCAAAAAGTTGGGTCTGAGATGGAAGCGCATGAGCTGAGCCCCAGTCTATCAAACAGATTCAAATATTGCTAAATGGCAGAAGCAGTTCTCTACAGCGATACGCCTTGAGGCGACTTTTGTTGTGATTTGGCGCTATATAAATATATATATATATATATATATATATATAAATATATATATATATAAATAAAATTGAATTGAATATGTGATGTTAGCAATGGGAGCATTCTGTGCATGCAGAATGGGAACCAGAGGACTCTATAGTGGATCTTAAAGCTCGTCTGTTTTATGACTCCAGCTCCTCCCCGCCCTCTTGTTTCTTCATGCATTAGCAGTACGTGTGATTCAGAGCCTCCTGTACACAGACAGCACCAAACAAGAGCAATAACTCTGTACGATAAATAAGAGACGTGTGCCCTAAAAGTGAATTTAAAAACATGAATCCTGTCTGTAGTCTGAGAGCTCGTGGGTGGACACTCTGCACCTGGTTTGTGTGGTGAGTCGATGAATTCGCTTTTTTTAACCTTGACGGCGGCCTTGTAATGAGGTCATAAATCAAACGCAGTGTGTTGGACAGTGGGAGTGATGCTGCAGTGTGGCGTCGCGGTCCGAGCTGCAGAGAGCGCAGTTTCTCACGCGTTTTCTTGAATGCTCGCCTCCTATTTTTATCCTCCTTCCCCTCCTTTGTCACTCACTTTGATTCCCATCCTCATTATCTGTCTCTTTTTTCTCCTCCTCCTTTATTTCCATATCAGCCCCCCCTCGGTGCCTTCCTCTAACTCTGCAGTGACAGAAGCCTCTGTGAGTGTGTGTGCTGTATCTACTCGCTCTCTCAAGTATTTCCCGCTCTCGTTCTCCCCTCTCCTTCCTCTCACTCCCTCGTGACTCCCTCTGGTCGCTCATTTCGGCACCGAGCAGTCCCTCACGCCTTCTTGCTAGTTGCGCTCTGATGCCTCAGCTGATTGCATGAGAGCAAACGGACAAACGGCCACTCACTGTGTGCCGGGGGGGCCACGACACAACGGTGTGTTTGTGGACGGGTTGGGGGGTTATTGTGGAAAACTGTGGATTTTTGGTGTAGTGTTGCCTCTTGTTTCATCATCAAACTGATATTTGAAAGCTGCAGTTTTATTATATTTACTCTTTTAGGAAACTGACAGCAGAACCTCTGAGATGTCTGTAAACTGTTCAGGTAATGACAGTACTCTGTGACAGTACAAGTCATCGTAAGTAGAAAGCTTTTTCTTTTGAATAAGAACATCAGCACAGATACAAAGCTGCATCTAAACAAACACGAGACCTCCAGATAGGGATGCACCGATACCGGTATCGGGTATCGGCCTCAATAACACATTTTCTAAAGTACTCGTACTTGTTAAAAGTCCCCCGATTACGGGGACCGATACCACGCACCAAAATCCCAACACGACAACGAGTACAAAGAGTTTACCCACGCTTATTTACCCACGCTTATTTACCCACGCTTACTAGCACAGAGGAGCATAGCTGATGCTATAGCAGTGGGACGGAAAATAGTTGGGCATTTTAAACATTCGGCCTGAGCCTACTCCCGCCTCGAGGACATTCAGGGACAGCTCAACCAGCCAATAAAGAGACTGCAGCAGGACGTACAGATGCGCTGGAACAGCACGTATTACATGCTCCAGTCCCTCATTGAGCAAAAGCGAGTGCTGGGCGTGTCCGAGCACGAACTCCCTGACTATCTCACCGCTCACCAATGGGCTCTTATGGAGACGACTGTTGCCGTCCTCGCCCCCTTTGAGGAACTAACTAAAAAAGTGAGCAGCTACGACGCACTAGCCTCTGATGTCATCCCAGCTGTGACTGTGCTAGTGAGACTTCTAAACAGAGAAACAGATGAACAAATTTAAAATTAAATTTTGTTTTTTTCATAATTATTTATCCTGTAATATGTTGCATACAACCTGCTTTTCATTTTAAATAAATGTTCTTAATTCCAAACTAGTCCCTTGTTGTTGTTTTTTGTTAAATTATAGGACTAAAGCTGTTACCTGCAAATTTAAATCATGTTTTTATTAAGTACTCGGTATCGGCGAGTACTGAAATGCAAGTAGTCGTACTCGTTTCCAAAAAAGTGGTATCGGTGCATCCCTACCTCCAGATCTGTGTCCACTGGACAGGCAGGGCCAAAGTGCAAATGTGTGGCACCAGAGATGAGCAGTAACGCGTTACGTCTCATGACGATGATGGCAGCGCGTGCAACATTTGTGACAACAGCTGTGTGCAGATCAACAATGGATCATATATCGAGTGCAGAGAGAGTATGAGCGTGCAGCGTTTAAAGCGTGGAAGTACTGACCTTACTTTGAGTTTGATTCCATAAAAAGTGACAAAAACATTAGTGTCCGTTGTGCGTGGGAAGAAAACTTCTTTTTACAGCGAAAAAACCCCTAAACTTCTGAGCGAGCAGCGAGCACGCTGCCACGGGAATGTGACGTTTACCGAGAAACCCCCGGACCCCCCCACTGACATGAGCGCTGCAGCACTCCTGCTAAACAGGTGAAAATAGATGTAAAAGCGACAGGACTCAGAGCTGCTGAATCTTTGATTTTATTGATTTTCTGCTGTTTTACTTTTATCTATTTGAAAGAGTGTAAACATAAAACATGATTTTATTTCATATGCAGGAAAAAGGTTTAAATGTTAAAAACATTCAAGTCAAACACAGTTGCATCTAGTTTAATTGTTGCTTGATGAAATGTGCATAAAGTTAAAAGATTAAAACTAATAAAACTATTTTTAAAAAGAGACTTTTCCATTTGATTACATTTTATGTAGGTCTGTCGCTTTATTACATATTTAGGTTGTGTTTCGTGTAACTAAGTAATTACTTTTTAAAATAATTAATCAGTAAAGTAACAGGATTACTATTTGGAGGCGTAATCAGTAATTAGTTACTGATTACTTTTTTCAAGTAACTTGCCAACACTGGTGGCCATAATGCACAGCACCATCCATCTTCTTCCGCTTATCCGGGGTCGCGGGGGCAGCAGCCCAAGCAGAGAAGCCCGGACCTCCCTCATCCCCACATCCCCACGGTCTGCCAGCGCTAACCGTGACACGGTGTCTGTGTGCATTATTTAAGTACTGAAGGTATTTGCTCGTCTTTTTTTGTTTGTTTGTTTGTTTTTTGCCTGTCCCATTTGGTTCTTTAGCCGTCAGAATTGTTGTCTGAAGACCAACAAGGAGACCCAATGGATTTACTTTACCAAGTGGAAGAGGGCCCCCTACGCCCCAGAAGAGGCCTGACCGAGCAACAGGCGCCAGGCCCCGCCAAGTAGCCACCGGGAGTGAGCTGGTACATACCTGAGCGCCCAGCCCCGGACACCAAGAACCACCAACGCACCGACCCCTGAGGGCATCAATCACCGGCAGGGAGTGTGGTGAGGGGAGATCCACACTTGGAGGGCCTGGGAGTTCCCAGAGAGGTGGAGTCTAAGACCCGACCTGACATATAGACACAGACACAGACATGCATTCCCCCCCTCATGCACACATATACAAACACTCAGCACTCACCCAACGTAGAGATAGACATACATGGACATGTACACACAATCACACTCCCCAAACATACTCTATACCCCGGGTCCAGGTACCCTCGCCCTCGAGGTGGAAACAGCACCTAAACCCAAGAGATGTTACCCTTCCCCCCGGGGTGGAGACAAGCAGTCTGCCTATTACTGACCTTGAGTGACGTCCCATTCTTAATCCATAGTGTTTAATGTAATGTCAGCTGTGACCTCTTCTGCCTCACAGTCTCCGTTCTAATTCATCCCACAGGTGTACTATCAGGTTGATATCAGGACTCTGTTAAGTCAAGTTCTTCTACACCAGACTTACTCAAGGCAAGGTCTTTACGGACCTTTATGGACCTTGCTTTGTGCGCTGGTGCACAGTCATGTTGGAAGGGCCATCCCCAAACTGCTCCCACGAAGTTGAGAGCATGAAATTGTCCCAAATGTGTTGGTATGCCAGTGCTTAAGAGTTCCTTTCACTGGCACTATGGGGCAGAGCTCAGCACCAGAATACACTACTACCACTTCATGGCTGAGTTGCTGTCATTCAAAACGGTGTCCACTTTGTAATAACAGCACTAACAGTTGGCAGAGGAATAATTAGTCGTGAGGACTTGTTGCACGGGTGGCAACAACTCCACTGAGCTCCACCATTCGTTCACAAGTGTTTGCAGAAGCCGTCTGCATGCATAGCTGCTGGGTTTAGTTCA